>NC_134486.1:419732437-419754937 GCF_040206685.1 Ascaphus truei
TACGATGTCCCTGTGTATTAGGAGGGGGCGAGAGGGTGCGTTGTCCCTGTGTATTAGGAGGGGGTGAGAGGTGCGTGTCCCTGTGTATTAGGAGGGGGTGAGAGGTACGTGTCCCTGTGTATTAGGAGGGGTGAGAGGTGCGTGTCCCTGTGTATTAGGAGGGGTGAGAGGTACGTGTCCCTGTGTATTAGGAGGGGTTGAGAGGTGCGTGTCCCTGTGTATTAGGAGGGGGTGAGAGGTACGTGTCCCTGTGTATTAGGAGGGGGTGAGAGGTACGTGTCCCTGTGTATTAGGAGGGGGTGAGAGGTACGTGTCCCTGTGTATTAGGAGGGGGTGAGAGGTGCGTGTCCCTGTTTATTAGGAGGGGGTGAGAGGTGCGTGTCCCTGTGTATTAGGAGGGGGTGAGAGGTACGTGTCCCTGTGTATTAGGAGGGGGTGAGAGGTACGTGTCCCTGTGTATTAGGAGGGGGTGAGAGGTGCGTGTCCCTGTTTATTAGGAGGGGGTGAGAGGTGCGTGTCCTGTGTATTAGGAGGGGGTGAGAGGTACGTGTCCCTGTGTATTAGGAGGGGGTGAGGTACGTGTCCCTGTGTATTAGGAGGGGGTGAGAGGTACGTGTCCCTGTGTATTAGGAGGGGGTGAGAGGTACGTGTCCCTGTGTATTAGGAGGGGGTGAGAGGTGGTGTCCCTGTGTATTAGGAGGGGGTGAGAGGTACGTGTCCCTGTGTATTAGGAGGGTTGAGAGGTGTGTGTCCCTGTGTATTAGGAGGGGGTGAGAGGTACGTGTCCCTGTGTATTAGGAGGGGGTGAGAGGTACGTGTCCTGTGTATTTGGAGGGGGTGAGAGGTACGTGTCCCTGTGTATTAGGAGGGGGTGAGAGGTACGTGTCCCTGTGTATTAGGAGGGGGCGAGAGGTGCGTGTCCCTGTGTATTAGGGAGGGGGGCGAGAGGTGCGTGTCCCTGTGTATTAGGAGGGGGTGAGAGGTACGTGTCCCTGTGTATTAGGAGGGGTGAGAGGTGCGTTGTCCCTGTGTATTAGGAGGGGTGAGAGGTACGTGTCCCTGTGTATTAAGAGGGGGTGAGAGGTGCGTGTCCCTGTGTATTAGGAGGGGGTGAGAGGTACGTGTCCCTGTGTATTAGGAGGGGGTGAGAGGTACGTGTCCCTGTGTATTAGGAGGGGGTGAGAGGTACGTGTCCCTGTGTATTAGGAGGGGGTGAGAGGTGCGTGTCCCTGTTTATTAGGAGGGGGTGAGAGGTACGTGTCCCTGTTTATTAGGAGGGGGTGAGAGGTACGTGTCCCTGTGTATTAGGAGTGGGTGAGAGGTACGTGTCCCGGTGTATCAGGAGGGGGTGAGAGGTGCGTGTCCCTGTGTATTAGGAGGGGGTGAGAGGTGCGTGTCCCTGTGTATTAGGAGGGGGTGAGAGGTACGTGTCCCTGTGTATTAGGAGGGGTGAGAGGTACGTGTCCCTGTGTATTAGGAGGGGTGAGAGGTACGTGTCCCTGTGTATTAGGAGGGGGTGAGAGGTGCGTGTCCCTGTGTATTAGGAGGGGGTGAGAGGTACGTGTCCTGTGTATTAGGAGGGGGTGAGAGGTACGTGTCCCTGTGTATTAGGAGGGGGTGAGAGGTACGTGTCCCTGTGTATTAGGAGGGGGTGAGAGGTACGTGTCCCTGTTTATTAGGAGGGGGTGAGAGATACGTGTCCCTGTATATTAGGAGGGGGTGAGAGGTACGTGTCCCTGTGTATTAGGAGGGGGTGAGAGGTACGTGTCCCTGTGTATTAGGAGGGGGTGAGAGGTGCGTGTCCCTGTGTATTAGGAGGGGGTGAGAGGTACGTGTCCTGTGTATTAGGAGGGGGTGAGAGGTACGTGTCCCTGTGTATTAGGAGGGGTGAGAGGTACGTGTCCCTGTGTATTAGGAGGGGGTGAGAGGTACGTGTCCTGTGTATTAGGAGGGGGTGAGAGGTACGTGTCCCTGTGTATTAGGAGGGGGTGAGAGGTGCGTGTCCCTGTTTATTAGGAGGGGGTGAGAGGTACGTGTCCCTGTGTATTAGGAGGGGGTGAGAGGTACGTGTCCCTGTGTATTAGGAGTGGGTGAGAGGTACGTGTCCCGGTGTATTAGGAGGGGGTGAGAGGTGCGTGTCCCTGTGTATTAGGAGGGGGTGAGAGGTGCGTGTCCCTGTGTATTAGGAGGGGGTGAGAGGTACGTGTCCCTGTGTATTAGGAGGGGTGAGAGGTACGTGTCCCTGTGTATTTGGAGGGGTGAGAGGTACGTGTCCCTGTGTATTAGGAGGGGGTGAGAGGTGCGTGTCCCTGTGTATTAGGAGGGGGTGAGAGGTACGTGTCCCTGTGTATTAGGAGGGGGTGAGAGGTACGTGTCCCTGTGTATTAGGAGGGGGTGAGAGGTACGTGTCCCTGTGTATTAGGAGGGGGTGAGAGGTACGTGTCCCTGTTTATTAGGAGGGGGTGAGAGATACGTGTCCCTGTATATTAGGAGGGGGTGAGAGGTACGTGTCCCTGTGTATTAGGAGGGGGTGAGAGGTACGTGTCCCTGTGTATTAGGAGGGGGTGAGAGGTGCGTGTCCCTGTGTATTAGGAGGGGGTGAGAGGTACGTGTCCCTGTGTATTAGGAGGGGGGTGAGAGGTACGTGTCCCTGTGTATTAGGAGGGGTGAGAGGTACGTGTCCCTGTGTATTAGGAGGGGGTGAGAGGTACGTGTCCCTGTGTATTAGGAGGGGGTGAGAGGTGCGTGTCCCTGTGTATTAGGAGGGGGTGAGAGGTACGTGTCCCTGTGTATTAGGAGGGGGTGAGAGGTACGTGTCCCTGTGTATTAGGAGGGGGTGAGAGGTGCGTGTCCCTGTGTATTAGCAGGGGTGAGAGGTACGTGTCCCTGTGTATTAGGAGGGGTGAGGGGTACGTGTCCCTGTGTATTAGGAGGGGTGAGAGGTACGTGTCCCTGTGTATTAGGAGGGGGTGAGAGGTACGTGTCCCTGTGTATTAGGAGGGGGGTGAGAGGTGCGTGTCCCTGTGTATTAGGAGGGGGTGAGAGGTGCGTGTCCCTGTGTATTAGGAGGGGGTGGGAGGTACGTGTCCCTGTGTATTAGGAGGGGGTGAGAGGTGCGTGTCCCTGTGTATTAGGAGGGGTGAGAGGTACGTGTCCCTGTGTATTAGGAGGGGGTGAGAGGTGCGTGTCCCTGTGTATTAGGAGGGGGTGAGAGGTGTGTGTCCCTGTGTATTAGGAGGGGGTGAGAGGTGCGTGTCCCTGTGTATTAGGAGGGGGTGAGAGGGTGCGTGTCCCTGTGTATTAGGAGGGGGTGAGAGGTGCGTGTCCCTGTGTATTAGGAGGGGGTGAGAGGTACGTGTCCCTGTTTATTAGGAGGGGGTGAGAGGTACGTGTCCCTGTGTATTAGGAGGGGGTGAGAGGTACGTGTCCCTGTGTATTAGGAGGGGTGAGAGGTACGTGTCCCTGTTTATTAGGAGGGGGTGAGAGGTACGTGTCCCTGTGTATTAGGAGGGGGTGAGAGGTACGTGTCCCTGTGTATTAGGAGGGGGTGAGAGGTACGTGTCCCTGTGTATTAGGAGGGGGTGAGAGGTACGTGTCCCTGTGTATTAGGAGGGGGTGAGAGGTACGTGTCCCTGTGTATTAGGAGGGGGTGAGAGGTACGTGTCCCTGTGTATTAGGAGGGGGTGAGAGGTACGTGTCCCTGTGTATTAGGAGGGGTGAGAGGTACGTGTCCCTGTGTATTAGGAGGGGTGAGAGGTACGTGTCCCTGTGTATTAGGAGGGGGTGAGAGGTACGTGTCCCTGTGTATTAGGAGGGGGTGAGAGGTGCGTGTCCCTGTGTATTAGGAGGGGTGAGAGGTGCGTGTCCCTGTGTATTAGGAGGGGGTGAGAGGTGCGTGTCCCTGTGTATTAGGAGGGGGTGAGAGGTACGTGTCCCTGTGTATTAGGAGGGGGTGAGAGGTTACGTGTCCCTGTGTATTAGGAGGGGTGAGAGGTACGTGTCCCTGTGTATTAGGAGGGGGTGAGAGGTACGTGTCCCTGTGTATTAGGAGGGGTGAGAGGTACGTGTCCCTGTGTATTAGGAGGGGTGAGAGGTACGTGTCCCTGTGTATTAGGAGGGGGTGAGAGGTACGTGTCCCTGTGTATTAGGAGGGGGTGAGAGGTGCGTGTCCCTGTGTATTAGGAGGGGGTGGGAGGTGCGTGTCCCTGTGTATTAGGAGGGGGTGGGAGGTACGTGTCCCTGTTGGGTGGGTTAGAGTTCCTCCTCCTCCTCGCCCCGCACTGACCCCCTGCTTCCTGTGCTCGTGTTCCCAGGGTCAGTGAGGACAACGTGACAGACCAGCCGGAGATGTCGCAGAGTGTGATGAGGAAGGCTCAGTCCTTCACTATCGGGACCAAACTCTCCCTCCCCAAATGCCCAGACGTTGCCACCTCTGACCCTGATCCGGGCCCCCTGGACACCTGCCCCCTGCAGCAGAACCTCAGCGACCGCGTGGCCCAGTACCTGACACGGACACAAGCCTCCCCGCCTCGCCGGGGGACCCCCCGCTCTCGAAGTCCCACCGGAGGTATCGCCAACGTGGATCGGACCAACGGGGGCTCCCTGGCTCGCTCATCAAAAGATCGCCCTGTCACGCCAGGGCGAGCCAGCTCACACAGAGGGGGCGGTGAGAGTGAGTCCGAGGGTGCTCGCCCTAAAATCCCGGGGGAACTTCAACAACAACAACAGCCGGGCAGTGAGGGAGGCTGAGCCATGCACCATGGGGTTCCGTGCAGCCAAGCAGGGTCCGTACCAGGCATCGTGGGGGTTCCGTGCAGCCAAGCAGGGTCTGTACCATGCACCGTGGGGGTTCCGTGCAGCCAAGCAGGGTCCGTACCAGGCATCGTGGGGGTTCCGTGCAGCCAAGCAGGGTCCGTACCAGGCACCGTGGGGGTTCCGTGCAGCCAAGCAGGGTCCGTACCAGGCACCGTGGGGGTTCCGTGCAGCCAAGCAGGGCCCGTACCATGCATCGTGGGGGTTCCGTGCAGTCAAGCAGGGTCCGTACCATGCACTGTGGGGGTTCCGTGCAGCCAAGCAGGGTCCGTACCAGGCACCGTGGGGGTTCCGTTCAGCCAAGCAGGGTCCGTACCAGGCACCGTGGGGGTTCCGTTCAGCCAAGCAGGGTCCGTACCAGGCACCGTGGGGGTTCCGTGCAGCCAAGCAGGGTCCGTACCAGGCCCCGTGGGGGTTCCGTGCAGCCAAGCAGGGTCCGTACCAGGCCCCGTGGGGGTTCCGTGCAGCCAAGCAGTGAGGGATGACATGCAAGAATCACCGGAGTCCAAGGCAACAAGGCACCCCAAGCCCAGGTCAAGGTAATGACTCGACATTTCACCTCTTAGCCCGCCCCTGTATCACAGCTCTGTCCCTCAGCCCGCCCGCTGCTCGCTAACCTCCTCCCCTGCTCGCTAACCTCCTCCCCTGCTCGCTAACCTTCTCCCCCTTCTGCTCGCTAACCTCCTCCCGCTGCTCGCTAACCTCCTCCCCTGCTCGCTATCCTTCTCCCCCTTCTGCTTGCTAACCTTCTCCCCTGCTCGCTAACCTCCTCCCCTGCTCGCTAACCTTCTCCCCCTTCTGCTCGCTAACCTTCTCCCCTGCTCGCTAACCTCCTCCCGCTGCTCGCTAACCTTCTCCCTCTGCTCGCTAACCTTCTCCCCTTGCTCGCTAACCTTCTCCCTCTGCTCGCTAACCTTCTCCCTCTGCACGCTAACCTTCTCCCTCTGCACGCTAACCTTCTCCCTCTGCACGCTAACCTTTTCCCTCTGCTCGCTAACCTTCTCCCTCTGCTCGCTAACCTTCTCCCCCTGCTCGCTAACCTTCTCCCCCTGCTCACTAACCTTCTCCCCCTGCTCGCTAACCTTCTCTCCCTGCTCGCTAACCTTCTCCCCCTGCTGCTCGCTAACCTTCTCCTCTGCTCACTAACCTTCTCCCTCTGCACGCTAACCTTCTCCCCTGCTCGCTAACCTTCTCCCCATGCTGCTCGCTAACCTTCTCCCCCTGCTGCTCGCTAACCTTCTCCCCTGCTGCTCGCTAACCTTCTCTCCCTGCTGCTCGCTAACCTTCTCCCCCTGCTGCTCGCTAACCTTCCCCCCCTGCTGCTCGCTAACCTTCTCCCCCTGCTGCTCACTAACCTCCTCCCCCTGCTCGCTAACCTCCTCCCTCCGCTCACTAATCTTCTCACTCTGCTGCTCGGTAACCTTCTCCCCTGCTGCTCGCTAACGTTCTCCCTCTGCACGCTAACCTTCTGCCCCTGCTCGCTAACCATCTTCCCCTGCTCGCTAACCATCTTCCCCTGCTCGCTAACCTTCTCCCCCTGCTCGCTAACCTTCTCCCTCTGCTCGCTAACCTTCTCCCTCTGCTCGCTAACATTGTACCTGTAATCCATAACACTCCCACTGCTCTCTAACCTTCTCCTCCTGCTACCTATCCTTCTCCCCCTGCTTGCTAACCTTCTCCGTGTGTAGTGTGTGTGTGTGTGTGGGGGGGGGGGGGAAGGGAGGGAGGGTCCATGTGTAGTGGGGAGGTATCCGTGTATACTGTGGGGGGGGGGGGGGGTAGGGGGGGAGGGTCCATGTGTAGTGGGGAGGTATCCGTGTATACTGTGGGGGGGGGGGGGGTAGGGGGGGAGGGTCCATGTGTAGTGGGGAGGTATCCGTGTATACTGTGGGGGGGGGAGGGGGTTCGTGTGTTGCCTGTGTGTAGTGTGTGGGGGGGGGGGGGGGAGGTATTCGTGTGTAGTGTGTGGGGGGTTACGTGTGTGGGTGGGGGTTCTGTGTGTAGTGTGTGATCCATGTTTGGGGCTGGGAGGGTCCGTGTGTGAGTGGGTTTTTTTTTTGTTTAGTCGGGTGAGGGAGTCTGTGTGTGGGTGACGGGATCCATGTATAGTGTGGGGGGGATCCTGTATGGGTGGGGTGGTCCGTGTTTGGGGGTGGTCCTTGTGTAGTTGGGGGTTCCTTGTGTAGTGTGTGTGGGGGGGGCGGTCGTGTTTTATGGGGGAGGTTCATGTGTAGTTGGGGGTCCTTGTGTAGTGTGGGGGTGATCCTTGTGTAGTTGGGGTGTCCGTGTGTAGTTGGGGTGTCGGTGTGTAGTTGGGGTGTCGGTGTGTAGTTGGGGTGTCGGTGTGTAGTTGGGGGGGTCCGTGTGTAGTTGGGGTGTCCCTGTGTAGTTGGTGGGCCCGTGTGTAGTTGGGGGGTCCGTGTGTAGTTGGGGGGTCCGTGTTTAGTTGGGGTGTCCGTGTGTAGTTGGTGGGTCCGTGTGTAGTTGGGGGTCGTGTATAGTTGGGGGGATCCGTGTGTAGTTGGGGGGTCCATGTGTAGTTGGTGGGTCCGTGTGTAGTTGGGGTGTCCGTGTGTAGTTGGGGGGTCCGTGTGTAGTTGGGGTGTCTGTGTGTAGTTGGGGGGTCGTGTGTAGTTGGGGGTCCGTGTGTAGTTGGGGTGTCCATGTGTAGTTGGGGGGTCCGTGTGTAGTTGGGGGGTCCGTGTGTAGTTGGTGGGTCTGTGTGTAGTTGGGGGGTCCGTGTGTAGTTGGTGGGTCCGTGTATAGTTAGGGTGTCCGTGTATAGTTGGGGGTCTGTGTGTAGTTGGGGGGTCCGTGTGTAGTTAGTGGGTCCGTGTATAGTTGGGGGTCTGTGTGTAGTTGGGGGGTCCGTGTATAACTGGGGGGTCCGTGTGTAGTTGGGGGGGGTCCCGTGTGTAGTTGAGGGGTCCGTGTATAGTTGGGGTGTCCGTGTGTAGTTGGGATGTCCGTGTGTAGTTGGTGGGTCCATGTGTAGTTGGGGGGATCCGTGTGTAGTTGGGGGGTCCGTGTGTAGTTGGGGTGTCCGTGTATAGTTGGGGTGTCCGTGTGTAGTTGGGTGTCCGTGTGTAGTTGGTGGGTCCATGTGTAGTTGGGGTGTCCCTGTGTAGTTGGGGGGTCCGTGTATAGTTGGGGGGATCCGTGTGTAGTTGGTGGGTCCGTGTATAGTTGGGGGGTCCGTGTGTAGTTGGGGTCCGTGTGTAGTTGGGGTGTCCGTGTGTAGTTGGGGGGTCCGTGTGTTGTTGGGGGGTCCGTGTGTAGTTGGTGGGTCCGTGTGTAGTTGGGGTGTCCGTGTGTAGTTGGTGGGTCCGTGTGTAGTTGGGGTGTCCGTGTGTAGTTGGGGTGTCCGTGTGTAGTTGGGGTGTCTGTGTGTAGTTGGGGGGGTCTGTGTGTAGTTGGTGGGTCCGTGTGTAGTTGGGGGGTCGTGTGTAGTTGGGGTGTCGGTGTGTAGTTGGGTTGGTCCGTGTGTAGTTGGGGGGTCCGTGTGTAGTTGGTGGGTCCGTGTGTAGTTGGGGGGTCCGTGTGTAGTTGGTGGGTCCGTGTGTAGTTGGGGTGTCCGTGTGTAGTTGGGGGGTCCGTGTGTAGTTGGGGGGTCCGTGTGTAGTTGGGGGTCCATGTGTAGTTGGGGTGTCCCTGTGTAGTTGGGGGGTCCGTGTATAGTTGGGGGGATCCGTGTGTAGTTGGTGGGTCCGTGTATAGTTGGGGGGTCCGTGTGTAGTTGGGGTCCGTGTGTAGTTGGGGTGTCCGTGTGTAGTTGGGGGGTCCGTGTGTTGTTGGGGGGTCCGTGTGTAGTTGGTGGGTCCGTGTGTAGTTGGGGTGTCCGTGTGTAGTTGGTGGGTCCGTGTGTAGTTGGGGTGTCCGTGTGTAGTTGGGGTGTCCGTGTGTAGTTGGGGTGTCTGTGTGTAGTTGGGGGGGGTCTGTGTGTAGTTGGTGGGTCCGTGTGTAGTTGGGGGGTCCGTGTGTAGTTGGGGTGTCGGTGTGTAGTTGGGTTGGTCCGTGTGTAGTTGGGGGGTCCGTGTGTAGTTGGTGGGTCCGTGTGTAGTTGGGGGGTCCGTGTGTAGTTGGTGGGTCCGTGTGTAGTTGGGGTGTCCGTGTGTAGTTGGGGGGTCCGTGTGTAGTTGGGGGGTCCGTGTGTAGTTGGGGGGTCCGTGTGTAGTTGGGGTGTCCGTGTGTAGTTGGGGGGTCCGTGTGTAGTTGGTGGGTCCGTGTGTAGTTGGGGTGTCCGTGTGTAGTTGGGGGGTCCGTGTGTAGTTGGTGGGTCCGTGTGTAGTTGGTGGGTCCGTGTGTAGTTGGGGGGTCTGTGTGTAGTTGGGGTGTCCGTGTGTAGTTGGGGGGGTCCGTGTGTAGTTGGTGGGTCCGTGTGTAGTTGGTGGGTCCGTGTGTAGTTGGGGTGTGGGGGGTGGTCCCTAGACCAACTTCTCAACCTGGGCCGTATGTGAGATAACCCCGTAACCCCACGTAACACCCGTAACCCCACGTAACACCCGTAACCCCACGTAACACCGTAACCCCACGTAACACCCGTAACCCCACGTAACACCCGTAACCCCACGTAACACCCGTAACCCCACGTAACACCCGTAACCCCACGTAACACCCGTAACACCCGTAATGGCGCTCTGCAAGTCTGCTGACGGGTGATAAGGACATTTACTGTACTGCAGAGACCAAGCTATTGCCTCACTGATAATAGTGAGTGTGAGTGAGAGTGTGAGTGTGACAGCACAATGTGACGTAACAATGATTAGTCTCCCAAAAATACTGAATGTAATTATAGTGTATATATAAATAGGGTTGAGGAGGGGCTGGGCAGTTGAGGGGGGGCTGGGCAGGTGAGGGGGGGCCGGGGCAGGTGGCGGGGGGGCGCAGTTGAGGGGGGCTAGACAGGTGAGGGGGTCGGGGGCAGGTGAGGCGGGGATGGCAGGTGAGGCGGGGATGGGCAGGTGAGGGGGATGGGCAGGTGAGGGGGATTGGCAGGTGAGGGGGGCTGGGGCAGGTGAGGGGGGGGGGGGCAGGTGAGGGGCATTGGCAGGTGAGGGGGGCTGGGCAGGTGAGGGGGGCTGGGCAGGTGAGGTGAGGTGAGATAAACTAGCTTATGGGGTAAGTCTGTTGAAGCGTTTCCCTTGTGCACGCACACACACACACACATACATAAACACACACACACACACACACACACACACACACACACACACACACACACACACACACACTCACACACGTTAAAGAAGTAGCATCAGAAGCTTGTTTGCAAAGTCGTGCGCTCATTGGGACTGCCACTTTAAATGTGGCTGCCCCTTCTGCACAGCCCTCACTGCTGGGAGGGGGTTAATGGGGCGGGAAGGGTTAACTGGCAGCTGGCAGGCTGCCCCCCCCCCCCCTGCACTATGGGAGCAGGAAAGATGATGTCATGTGGAAAGCTGACACACTCTGATGGATGATGACCCAACAGAGATTAACCTCTTCCTGCCCCCCCCCCCCCCCCCCCCCCCGTCACCCCCTCACATATGGAGCCCTGAGCAGCTAGAGTTTCAGCCAGGGAGGAACTCAAACTGTCGGACGCACATTTCCTGCTGCGCTGGGCGTGGGGTTCTTTGTAGGGTTTTAGCTACAACCCCGTAATAATAATAATAATAATAATTATCTTTCTAGTGATGCCAGTGTACACAAGCAGTCTCTTCTCTGCAGAGCTGACACTCTAAAGCTGAGGCCTTAGGCACAGGGAGGCACGGGGACCGTGTCCCATGTCACAAGGAGGTGACACTGCGATTTAACGCCGGTTCACACACTCCAAAGGCAGGCACAATGCCACGGAAGGTTTTTCTTTAACCATTGCGCGCACACACTAGAGTCCGTAGTGATGTAGTAGTGATGGGGCGTGGCGCTGTGCTCACTGGCGCGGTGCTCGTGGCTTTTCCTGCCGCGTTTTGTTTATTTGATGCTGAAATATTTATTGCAGATTACATAGATTTCTCTTTGCTTGTCTCCCACCCCGTGTCCCAGGCCCTTTTCACACCTCCTTTTCACCCCCCCGTGTCCCTGCCACGTGTCCCTGCCACGTGTCCCTGCCACGTGTCCCTGCCACGTGTCCCTGCCACGTGTCCCTGCCATGTTGGGTATGTGTCCGAGACAGGGCAGAAATAAAAAGAATACCTCATTCTGAAACACAATATGTCCCGTATACTGCGAGGCCTAAGAAAAGCACACGCCACGTAATGTTCCTCTCAGTGCACGTGGGCAGTCATTACATTCCATGGGGCACGTGGGCAGTCATTACATTCCGTGGGGCACGTGGGCAGTCCATTACGTTCAGTGGGGCACGTGGGCAGTCATTACATTCCATGGGGCACGTGGGCAGTCATTACATTCCATGGGGCACGTGGGCAGTCATTACGTTCCGTGGGGCACGTGGGCAGTCATTATGATCCGTGGGGCACGTGGACTGTTATTATGTGTTCCGTGGCACTTGTGGGCTGTCATTGCGTTCCTTGGGACACGTGGGCAGGCATTATGTTCCGTGGGACACGTGGGCAGGCATTATGTTCCGTGAGACACGTGGGCAGTCATTACGTTCCGTGGGACACGTGGGCTGTTTTTGTTTCTCTGTTCTTTTTGTGGCTTCCTTAGCCCGTCCCGGGCAGAGATGTGAAGGGGGAGCCACATTTCCTGCTCATTACACAAACACGGGGATCTGGACACCCTGAAACCCGAGTGTTATCGGGGTCAGTTGCGCAGATATAGGGCGTATTGCTACGCGGCGCTATTCCGTGCGGAGAACAGCCGGGAGGGTCCCGGGCACTGCGGCTTTTCGGAAAGAAATGTATGCCAGGCGCACACAGCGTTTCTGTACAAAGCGCTTTCTCAGGTGACTGGCAAAGAAAACAGCATCAATCCCTTATGTTTGGACTATATATATTGGACATTGAGGATGTTTTCTTTGCCAGTCACCTGAGAAAGCGCTTTGTACAGAAACGCTGTGTGCGCCTGGAATACATTTCTTTCCGAAAAGCCGCAGTGCCCGGGACCCTCCCGGCTGTTCCTATATCTGGAATTACACCGACAGGTTATTTCCCTGAACCACGCAGCTTCGGTGCCTCTAACTGCAAGCGTACTGCTGCTTTAATGTACTCTTCCAGGTGCGCAGGCAGAACCCCCGTGTCTGATCTTAGTATGTGTAGACCATAATTACTGAAACATATCCCGGGCGTGGGCTCATGTCATATCCCGGGCGTGGGCTCATGTCATATCCCGGGCGTGGGCTCATGTCATATCCTGGGCGTGGGCTCATGTCATATCCCGGGCGTGTGCTCATGTCATATCCTGGGTGTGGGCTCATGTCATATCCCGGGCGTGGGCTCATGTCATATCCCGGGCGTGGGCTCATGTCATATCCCGGGCGTGTGCTCATGTCATATCCTGGGTGTGGGCTCATGTCATATCCCGGGCGTGGGCTCATGTCATATCCCGGGCGTGGGCTCATGTCATATCCCGGGCGTGGGCTCATGTCATATCCCGGGCGTGGGCTCATGTCATATCCCGGCCGTGGGCTCATGTCATATCCCTGGCGTGGGCTCGTGTCATATCCCTGGCGTGGGCTCGTGTCATATCCCGGGCGTGGGCTCGTGTCATATCCCGGGCGTGGGCTCGTGTTATATCCCGGGCGTGGGCTCGTGTCATATCCCTGGCGTGGGCTCGTGTCATATCCCGGGGGTGGGCTCATGTCATATCCCTGGCGTGGGCTCATGTCATATCCCGGGCGTGGGCTCATGTCATATCCCGGGCGTGGGCTCATGTCATATCCCGGCCGTGGGCTCATGTCATATCCCGGCCGTGGGCTCATGTCATATCCCGGGCGTGGGCTCATGTCATATCCCTGGCGTGGGCTCATGTCATATCCCGGGCGTGGGCTCATGTCATATCCCGGGCGTGGGCTCATGTCATATCCCTGGCGTGGGCTCATTTCATATCCCGGGGGTGGGCTCATGTCATATCCCGGGCGTGGGCTCATGTCATATCCCGGGCGTGGGCTCATGTCATATCCCGGGCGTGGGCTCATGTCATATCCCTGGCGTGGGCTCATGTCATATCCCGGGCGTGGGCTCATGTCATATCCCTGGCGTGGGCTCATGTCATATCCCGGGCGTGGGCTCATGTCATATCCCTGGCGTGGGCTCATGTCATATCCCGGGCGTGGGCTCATGTCATATCCCTGGCGTGGGCTCATGTCATATCCCGGGCGTGGGCTCATGTCATATCCCGGCGTGGGCTCATGTCATATCCCGGCCGTGGGCTCATGTCATATCCCGGCCGTGGGCTCATGTCATATCCCGGCCGTGGGCTCATGTCATATCCCGGCCGTGGGCTCATGTCATATCCCGGCCGTGGGCTCATGTCATATCCCGGGCGTGGGCTCATGTCATATCCCTGGCGTGGGCTCATGTCATATCCCGGGCGTGGGCTCATGTCATATCCCGGGCGTGGGCTCATGTCATATCCCGGGCGTGGGCTCATGTCATATCCCGGGCGTGGGCTCATGTCATATCCCGGGCGTGGGCTCATGTCATATCCCGGGCGTGGGCTCATGTCATATCCCGGGCGTGGGCTCATGTCATATCCCTGGCGTGGGCTCATGTCATATCCCGGGCGTGGGCTCATGTCATATCCCGGGCGTGGGCTCATGTCATATCCCGGGCGTGGGCTCATGTCATATCCCGGGCGTGGGCTCATGTCATATCCCGGCCGTGTGCTCATGTCATATCCCTGGCGTGGGCTCATGTCATATCCCGGGCGTGGGCTCATGTCATATCCCTGGCGTGGGCTCATGTCATATCCCTGGCGTGGGCTCATGTCATATCCCGGGCGTGGGCTCATGTCATATCCCTGGCGTGGGCTCATGTCATATCCCGGGCGTGGGCTCATGTCATATCCCGGGCGTGGGCTCATGTCATATCCCGGGCGTGGGCTCATGTCATATCCCGGGCGTGGGCTCATGTCATATCCCGGGCGTGGGCTCATGTCATATCCCGGGCGTGGGCTCATGTCATATCCCGGGCGTGGGCTCATGTCATATCCCTGGCGTGGGCTCATGTCATATCCCGGGCGTGGGCTCATGTCATATCCCGGGCGTGGGCTCATGTCATATCCCGGGCGTGGGCTCATGTCATATCCCGGGCGTGGGCTCATGTCATATCCCGGCGTGGGCTCATGTCATATCCCGGGCGTGGGCTCATGTCATATCCCTGGCGTGGGCTCATGTCATATCCCGGGCGTGGGCTCATGTCATATCCCGGGCGTGGGCTCATGTCATATCCCGGGCGTGGGCTCATGTCATATCCCGGGCGTGGGCTCATGTCATATCCCGGGCGTGGGCTCATGTCATATCCCTGGCGTGGGCTCATGTCATATCCCTGGCGTGGGCTCGTGTCATATCCCTGGCGTGGGCTCGTGTCATATCCCGGGCGTTGGCTCGTGTCATATCCCTGGCGTGGGCTCATGTCATATCCCGGGCGTGGGCTCGTGTCATATCCCTGGCGTGGGCTCATGTCATATCCCTGGCGTGGGCTCATGTCATATCCCGGGCGTTGGCTCGTGTCATATCCCTGGCGTGGGCTCATGTCATATCCCGGGCGTGGGCTCATGTCATATCCCTGGCGTGGGCTCATGTCATATCCCGGGCGTGGGCTCATGTCATATCCCGGGCGTGGGCTCATGTCATATCCCGGGCGTGGGCTCATGTCATATCCCGGGCGTGGGCTCATGTCATATCCCGGGCGTGGGCTCATGTCATATCCCGGGCGTGGGCTCATGTCATATCCCTGGCGTGGGCTCATGTCATATCCCGGGCGTGGGCTCATGTCATATCCCTGGCGTGGGCTCATGTCATATCCCTGGTCTGGGCTCATGTCATATCCCTGGCGTGGGCCCATGTCATATCCCGGGCGTGGGCTCATGTCATATCCCGGGCGTTGGCTCGTGTCATATCCCGGGCGTGGGCTCATGTCATATCCCGGGCGTGGGCTCATGTCATATCCCGGGCGTGGGCTCATGTCATATCCCGGGCGTGGGCTCATGTCATATCCCTGGCGTGGGCACATGTCATATCCCTGGTGTGGGCTCATGTCATATCCCGGGCGTGGGCTCATGTCATATCCCGGGCGTGGGCTCGTGTTATATCCCTGGCGTGGGCTCATGTCATATCCCGGGCGTGGGCTCATGTCATATCCCGGGCGTGGGCTCATGTCATATCCCGGCGTGGGCTCATGTCATATCCCGGCGTGGGCTCATGTCATATCCCGGGCGTGGGCTCATGTCATATCCCTGGCGTGGGCTCATGTCATATCCCGGGCGTGGGCTCATGTCATATCCCGGGCGTGGGCTCATGTCATATCCCGGGCGTGGGCTCATGTCATATCCCGGGCGTGGGCTCATGTCATATCCCGGGCGTGGGCTCATGTCATATCCCTGGTCTGGGCTCATGTCATATCCCTGGCGTGGGTCCATGTCATATCCCGGGCGTGGGCTCATGTCATATCCCGGGCGTTGGCTCGTGTCATATCCCGGGCGTGGGCTCATGTCATATCCCGGGCGTGGGCTCATGTCATATCCCGGGCGTGGGCTCATGTCATATCCCGGGCGTGGGCTCATGTCATATCCCTGGCGTGGGCTCATGTCATACCCCGGGGGTGGGCTCATGTCATATCCCTGGCGTGGGCTCATGTCATATCCCGGGCGTGGGCTCATGTCATATCCCGGGCGTGGGCTCATGTCATACCCCGGGCGTGGGCTCATGTCATATCCCTGGCGTGGGCTCATGTCATATCCCGGGCGTGGGCTCATGTCATATCCCGGGCGTGGGCTCGTGTTATATCCCGGGCGTGGGCTCGTGTCATATCCCTGGCGTGGGCTCGTGTCATATCCCGGGGGTGGGCTCATGTCATATCCCGGGCGTGGGCTCATGTCATATCCCGGGCGTGGGCTCATGTCATATCCCGGGCGTGGGCTCATGTCATATCCCTGGTCTGGGCTCATGTCATATCCCGGGCGTGGGCTCATGTCATATCCCGGGCGTGGGCTCATGTCATATCCCGGGCGTGGGCTCATGTCATATCCCGGGCGTGGGCTCATGTCATATCCCTGGTCTGGGCTCATGTCATATCCCGGGCGTGGGCTCATGTCATATCCCGGGCGTTGGCTCGTGTCATATCCCGGGCGTGGGCTCATGTCATATCCCGGGCGTGGGCTCATGTCATATCCCGGGCGTGGGCTCATGTCATATCCCGGGCGTGGGCTCATGTCATATCCCGGGCGTGGGCTCATGTCATATCCCTGGCGTGGGCTCATGTCATATCCCGGGCGTGGGCCCATGTCATATCCCTGGCGTGGGCTCATGTCATATCCCGGGCGTGGGCTCATGTCATACCCCGGGCGTGGGCTCATGTCATATCCCGGGCGTGGGCTCATGTCATATCCCTGGCGTGGGCTCATGTCATACCCCGTACGTGGGCTCATGTCATATCCCGGGCGTGGGCTCATGTCATATCCCGGGCGTGGGCTCATGTCATACCCCGGGCGTGGGCTCATGTCATATCCCGGGCGTTGGCTCATGTCATACCCCGGGCGTGGGCTCATGTCATATCCCGAGCGTGGGCTCATGTCATATCCCGGGCGTGGGCTCATGTCATATCCCGGGCGTGGGCTCATTTCATATCCCGGGGGTGGGCTCATGTCATATCCCGGGCGTGGGCTCATGTCATATCCCGGGCGTGGGCTCATGTCATATCCCGGGCGTGGGCTCATGTCATATCCCGGGCGTGGGCTCATGTCATATCCCGGGCGTGGGCTCATGTCATATCCCGGGCGTGGGCTCATGTCATATCCCTGGCGTGGGCCCATGTCATATCCCTGGCGTGGGCCCATGTCATATCCCTGGCGTGGGCCCATGTCATATCCCGGGCGTGGGCTCATGTCATATCCCGGGCGTGGGCTCATGTCATATCCCGGGCGTGGGCTCATGTCATATCCCTGGCGTGGGCTCATGTCATATCCCGGGCGTGGGCTCATGTCATATCCCGGGCGTGGGCTCATGTCATATCCCGGGCGTGGGCTCGTGTCATATCCCGGGCGTGGGCTCGTGTCATATCCCTGGCGTGGGCTCGTGTCATATCCCGGGCGTGGGCTCATGTCATATCCCGGGCGTGGGCTCATGTCATATCCCTGGCGTGGGCTCATGTCATATCCCGGGCGTGGGCTCATGTCATATCCCGGCCGTGGGCTCATGTCATATCCCTGGCGTGGGCTCATGTCATATCCCGGGCGTGGGCTCATGTCATATCCCGGGCGTGGGCTCATGTCATACCCCGGGCGTGGGCTCATGTCATATCCCGGGCGTGGGCTCATGTCATATCCCTGGCGTGGGCTCATGTCATATCCCGGGCGTGGGCTCATGTCATATCCCGGGCGTGGGCTCATGTCATATCCCTGGCGTGGGCTCATGTCATATCCCGGGCGTGGGCTCATGTCATATCCCGGCCGTGGGCTCATGTCATATCCCTGGCGTGGGCTCATGTCATATCCCGGGCGTGGGCTCATGTCATATCCCTGGCGTGGGCTCATGTCATATCCCGGGCGTGGGCTCATGTCATATCCCGGCCGTGGGCTCATGTCATATCCCTGGCGTGGGCTCATGTCATATCCCGGGCGTGGGCTCATGTCATATCCCGGGCGTGGGCTCATGTCATACCCCGGGCGTGGGCTCATGTCATACCCCGGGCGTGGGCTCATGTCATATCCCGGGCGTGGGCTCATGTCATATCCCTGGCGTGGGCTCATGTCATATCCCGGGCGTGGGCTCATGTCATATCCCGGGCGTGGGCTCATGTCATATCCCTGGCGTGGGCTCATGTCATATCCCGGGCGTGGGCTCATGTCATATCCCGGCCGTGGGCTCATGTCATATCCCTGGCGTGGGCTCATGTCATATCCCGGGCGTGGGCTCATGTCATATCCCGGGCGTGGGCTCATGTCATATCCCTGGCGTGGGCTCATGTCATATCCCGGGCGTGGGCTCATGTCATATCCCGGCCGTGGGCTCATGTCATATCCCTGGCGTGGGCTCATGTCATATCCCGGGCGTGGGCTCATGTCATATCCCGGGCGTGGGCTCATGTCATACCCCGGGCGTGGGCTCATGTCATACCCCGGGCGTGGGCTCATGTCATATCCCGGGCGTGGGCTCATGTCATATCCCTGGCGTGGGCTCATGTCATATCCCGGGCGTGGGCTCATGTCATATCCCGGGCGTGGGCTCATGTCATATCCCGGGCGTGGGCTCATGTCATATCCCGGGCGTGGGCTCATGTCATATCCCTGGCGTGGGCTCATGTCATATCCCGGGCGTGGGCTCATGTCATATCCCAGGCGTGGGCTCATGTCATATCCCGGGCGTGGGCTCATGTCATATCCCGGGCGTGGGCTCATGTCATATCCCGGGCGTGGGCTCATGTCATACCCCGGGCGTGGGCTCATGTCATATCCCGGGCGTGGGCTCATGTCATACCCCGGGCGTGGGCTCATGTCATACCCCGGGCGTGGGCTCGTGTGGGTCCCTGTGATGTGAAGCAGAGATACAGTGTGTTGTGTTTGTGTGTGACTGTGTGTGTGTGACTGTATGTGTGTGTGTGTGTGTGTGTGTGTGTGTGTGTGTGTGTGTGTGTGTGTTGTGTTTTGGTTCAGTACGGGGCCCAGTGACTGTTCACGTGCGGGACGGAGATCCCGTGTGCACGGTGTAATGTTACCGCGTGCCGGACATCCCCCGGAGAGCAGCGCAGAGCAGCGCTGAGCAGCGCAGCGCAGCGCAGAGCAGCGCAGAGCAGCGCAGCGCAGAGCAGCGCAGAGCAGCGCAGAGCAGAGCAGCGCAGCGCAGAGAGGCTTCATAACCAAGTCATGCATCTTACTGGCAGATGTACGCAAAGGGATCCGACATCTGATCTATGACATCACCGGCCACTATGTGACATCACCGGCCACTATGTGACATCACCGACCACTATGAGGTTATCCTCTCAGCGGCATAATACATATGCTGTAACATAAAGCGGGGCTGAGTATGACTACACACCCTTGTGAGTTTCTCCTTCGCAGGGAGATTTCCGGCTCCTCCAATATGGAAGGAATTAGCCCTTTGGCTGTCAGAATATCCTGCTTTGCAGTAGGTTGCTGGCAGTGAAAGGGTTGACAGTGTGTGACTGTATGTGTGTGTGTGTGTGTGTGTCTGTATGTGTGTGTGTGAGTGTGTGTGTGTGTGTGTGTGTGTGTGTGTGTGTGTGTGTGTGTGTGTGTGTGTGTGTGTGTGTGTGTGTGTGTGTGTGTGTGTGTGTGTGTGTGTGTGTGTGTGTGTGTGTGTGTGTGTGACTGTATGTGTGTGTGACTGTGTGTGACTGTGTGTGTGTGTGTGTGTGTGTGTGTGTGTGTGTGTGTGTGTGTGTGTGTGTGTGTGTGTGTGTGTGTGTGTGTGTGTGTGTGTGTGTGTGTGTGTGTATGTGTGTGTGACTGTGTGTGTGTGTGTGTGTGTGTGTGTGTATGACTGTATGTGTGTGTGTGACTGTGTGTGTGTGTGACTGTGTGTGTGTGTGACTGTGTGTGTGTGTGTGTGTGTGTGTGTGTGTGTGTGTGTGTGTGTGTGTGTGTGTGTGTGTGTGTGTGTGTGTGTGACTGTGTGTGTGACTGTGTGTGTGTGTGTGTGTGTGTGTGTATGACTGTATGTGTGTGTGACTGTATGTGTGTGTGACTGTATGTGTGTGTGACTGTATGTGTGTGTGACTGTATGTGTGTGTGACTGTGTGTGTGTGTGTGTGTGTGTGTGTGTGTGTGTGTGTGTGTGTGTGTGTGTGTGTGTGTGTGTGTGTGTGTGTGTGTGTGTGTGTGTGTGTGTGTGTGTGTGACTGTATGTGTGACTGTGTGTGTGACTGTGTGTGTGTGTGTGACTGTGTGTGTGTGTGACTGTGTGTGTGTGTGTGTGTGTGTGTGTGTGTGTGTGTGTGTGTGTGTGTGTGACTGTGTGACTTGTATAGCACTGACACTGTACGTAGAGCCGCAGTCCTTGTATAGCACTGACACTGTACGCAGAGCCGCAGTCCTTGTATAGCGCTGACACTGTACGCAGAGCCGCAGTCCTTGTATAGCACTGACACTGTACGCAGAGCCGCAGTCCTTGCATAGCACTGACACTGTACGCAGAGCCGCAGTCCTTGTATAGCACTGACACTGTGTGTGTATGACTGTATGTGTGTGTGACTGTATGTGTGTGTGACTGTATGTGTGTGTGACTGTGTGTGTGTGTGTGTGTGTGTGTGTGTGTGTGTGTGTGTGTGTGTGTGTGTGTGTGTGTGTGTATGACTGTATGTGTGTGTGACTGTATGTGTGTGTGACTGTATGTGTGTGTGACTGTATGTGTGTGTGACTGTGTGTGTGTGTGTGTGTGTGTGTGTGTGTGTGTGTGTGGGTGTGGGTGTGTGTGTGTGTGTGTGTGTGTGTGTGTGTGTGTGTGTGTGACTGTATGTGTGACTGTATGTGTGACTGTGTGTGTGACTGTGTGTGTGTGTGTGACTGTGTGTGTGTGTGACTGTGTGTGTGTGTGTGTGTGTGTGTGTGTGTGTGTGTGTGTGTGTGTGTGTGTGTGTGTGACTGTGTGACTTGTATAGCACTGACACTGTACGTAGAGCCGCAGTCCTTGTATAGCACTGACACTGTACGCAGAGCCGCAGTCCTTGTATAGCACTGACACTGTACGCAGAGCCGCAGTCCTTGTATAGCGCTGACACTGTACGCAGAGCCGCAGTCCTTGTATAGCACTGACACTGTACGCAGAGCCGCAGTCCTTGTATAGCGCTGACACTGTACGCAGAGCCGCAGTCCTTGTATAGCACTGACACTGTACGCAGAGCCGCAGTCCTTGTATAGCACTGACACTGTACGCAGAGCCGCAGTCCTTGTATAGCACTGACACTGTACGCAGAGCCGCGGTCCTTGCATAGCACTGACACTGTACGCAGAGCCGCAGTCCTTGTATAGCACTGACACTGTACGCAGAGCCGCAGTCCTTGTATAGCACTGACACTGTACGCAGAGCCGCAGTCCTTGTATAGCACTGACACTGTACGCAGAGCCACGGTCCTTGCATAGCACTGACACTGTACGCAGAGCCGCAGTCCTTGCATAGCGCTGACACTGTACGCAGAGCCGCGGTCCTTGCATAGCACTGACACTGTACGCAGAGCCGCAGTCCTTGTATAGCACTGACACTGTACGCAGAGCCGCAGTCCTTGCATAGCACTGACACTGTACGCAGAGCCGCAGTCCTTGTATAGCACTGACACTGTACGCAGAGCCGCAGTCCTTGTATAGCGCTGACACTGTACGCAGAGCCGCAGTCCTTGTATAGCACTGACACTGTACGCAGAGCCGCAGTCCTTGTATAGCACTGACACTGTACGCAGAGCCGCAGTCCTTGCATAGCACTGACACTGACTGTCCTTGCAGCATCCTGTACATGATGATAAAACGCCCAATACAAGTGATGCCCCCTCCCCCCCCCCCCCTCCCCACAGGGCGCTGCACCCAGGGGTCACCTCCTCCCCTCATTCTTCATTGTACAGAGAGAGTTAAGCCCCCACTCCTGGGATGCTCCCCGGGGCTGTGGGACCTCGGACCCCCAGCATGTGTTTCGGGAGGGGGCAGCAATGAACAAACACTCACTTGTCTGTGGGGTCCTGTGTGTGTGTGTGTGTGTGTGTGTGTCTGTGTGTGTGTGTGTGTGTGTGTGTGTCTGTGGGGTCCTGTGTGTGTGTGTGTGTGTGTGTGTGTGTGTGTGTGTGTGTGTGTGTGTGTGTCTGTGTGTGTGTGTGTGTGTGTGTGTGTGTGTGTCTGTGGGGTCCTGTGTGTGTGTGTGTGTGTGTGTGTGTGTGTGTGTGTGTGTGTGTGTGTGTGTGTGTGTGTCTGTGGGGTCCTGTGTGTGTGTGTGTATGTGTGTGTGTGTGTGTGTGTGTGTGTGTGTGTGTGTGTGTGTGTCTGTGTGTGTGTGTGTGTGTGTGTGTGTGTGTGTGTGTGTGTGTGTGTGTGTGTGTCTGTGGGGTCCTGTGTGTGTGTGTGTGTGTGTGTGTGTGTGTGTGTGTGTGTGTGTGTGTGTGTGTCTGTGTGTGTGTGTGTGTGTGTCTGTGGGGTCCTGTGTGTGTGTGTGTGTGTGTGTGTGTCTGTGGGGTCCTGTGTGTGTGTGTGTGTCCCCGTGTGTGTGTGTGTGTGTGTGTGTGTGTGTGTGTGTGTGTGTGTGTGTGTGTGTGTGTGTGTGTGTGTGTGTGTGTGTGTCTGTGGGGTCCTGTGTGTGTGTGTGTGTGTGTGTGTCTGTGGGGTCCTGTGTGTGTGTGTGTGTGTGTGTGTGTGTGTGTGTGTGTGTGTGTGTGTGTCTGTGGGGTCCTGTGTGTGTGTGTGTGTGTGTGTGTGTGTGTGTCTGTAGGGTCCTGTGTGTGTGTGTGTGTGTGTGTGTCTGTGGGGTCCTGTGTGTGTGTGTGTGTGTGTGTGTGTGTGTGTGTGTGTGTGTGTCTGTGGGGTCCTGTGTGTGTGTGTGTGTGTGTGTGTGTGTGTGTCTGTGGGGTCCTGTGTGTGTGTGTGTGTGTGTGT
>NC_134486.1:419757437-419827437 GCF_040206685.1 Ascaphus truei
CAGTAATAGCCAAACCATTATATTTAATATTCAAGGACTCCATTTCCACAGGCTCAGTACCACAAGATTGGCGTAAAGCAGATGTGGTGCCTATATTTAAAAAGGGAGCTAGATCACAGCCGGGGAATTACAGACCTGTAAGCCTGACTTCAATAGTAGGGAAACTACTTGAAGGTTTAATACGGGATAATATTCAGGAATATCTAATGGAAAATAAAATAATTAGTAATAGTCAGCATGGATTTATGAAGGATAGATCTTGCCAAACTAACCTTATTTGTTTCTTTGAGGAGGTAAGTAGGAATTTAGACCAGGGTAATGCCGTTGATGTGGTCTACTTAGATTTTGCAAAGGCTTTTGATACGGTTTCACACAAGAGGTTGGTGTACAAAATAAAGAAAGTTAGACTCAGTAATAATATATGCACCTGGATTGAAAACTGGTTAAAGGACAGACAACAGAGGGTTGTCATAAATGGAACTTTTTCAGGTTGGGCTAAAGTCGTGAGTGGAGTACCTCAGGGATCGGTACTGGGACCCCTGCTTTTTAACTTGTTTATTATGACCTTGAGGTTGGGATCGAGAGCAAAGTCTCCATCTTTGCAGATGATACTAAATTGTGTAAGGTAGTAGAATCAGAGCAGGATGTAATTTCTCTTCAGAAGGACTTGGAGAGACTGGAAACGTGGGCAGGTAAATGGCAGCTGAGGTTTAATACAGATAAATGTAAGGTTATGCATTTGGGATGCAAGAATAAAAAGGCGACTTACAAATTAAATGGGGATATATTGGGGGAATGCTTGACGGAGAAGGATTTAGGAGTGCTTGTAGACAGCAGGCTTAGCAATAGTGCCCAATGTCATGCAGTAGCTGCAAAGGCAAACAAGATCTTATCTTGCATCAAACGGGCAATGGATGGAAGGGAAGTAAACATAATTATGCCCCTTTACAAAGCATTAGTAAGACCACACCTTGAATATGGAATACAATTTTGGGCACCAATCCCAAGAAAAGACATTATGGAACTAGAGAGAGTGCAGAGAAGAGCCACCAAATTAATAAAGGGGGTGGACAATCTAATTTATGAGGAGAGGCTAGCTAAATTAGATTTATTCACATTAGAAAAGAGGCGTCTAAGAGGGGATATGATAACTATATACGGCTCCGATATACGGACGTGCTCATAATGTACTTACGCTGCTGCAGAACACTTCAGGATTAGGATACATGAGACGTTTCTACACAGTGGGTCAAGTAAAGAGTGTGTAACGAACTGAGCAGATGTGTGCGTGAACCTCTCCAGGTGTGTGTGTGTGTTTGCCGATCGGTAAATCTTGGTTGTGGTTCCTTGCCTTGCAGACGGCAGGATCTGAAGCTTGGCAGAGAGAGGCGACGCGGCGGCCCCCTGATGCTGGTGGGAGCAGATCCTCGCTGGAGAACGGGAGCCCACACATTGCACGGTTCAGTCGGGATATAATCCAGGTACTTACCACTATATCCCGACGCAGTGTCCCGTCGCACCCTGAGGTTGGGTGGGAGGTTACATGGGGTCTCATGGGAAGTCTGGTTATGGCATACAGTATATTATTTATTTTACATTTGTTTTACATGTACTAGATATATTGTGGTGTGGGTGATAGCGGTAATTGCCCCAGGGTGGGAGGTCAGGCCCACCGAGGGAGGGGAGGTAGAAGGGGTTATCACCCTGCATACCACACTGGTTAATGAGACATACTACATGGCCATTATGCATACCAAGGAGTTATAATGGGAGTCTTTCATGATGAATTGTGGCAGGTATATATTACAATTCAATGCACACGTATGTATGTATATCTTTATTTATATAGCGTCCTCTATGTACACAGCGCGTCACAGCAGTAATACACGGGACATGATAATATAACACAGAATGGGAATAAGTTCTGGAGTCATACTGTAAAAGTAACATTTAGGAAAAGGAGTCCTTGCCCCGAGGAGCTTACAATCTAATTGGTAGGTTGGAGGAACATACAGAGACAGTAGGAGGGCGTTCTGGTAACATTGCACGCTGGTATATCACCGCGCTGGGATAACCGGCCGCGCTTACATTGCACGCCGGTATATCACCGCCCTGGGATAACCGTCCGCGCTTACATTGCACGCTGGTATATCACCGCGCTGGGATCACCGGCCGCGCTTACATTGCACGCTGGTATATCACCGCGCTGGGATAACCGTCCGCGCTTACATTGCACGCTGGTATATCACCGCACTGGGATAACCGTCCGCGCTTACATTGCACGCTGGTATTTCACCGCCCTGGGATAACCGTCCGCGCTTACATTGCACGCTGGTATATCACCGCGCTGGGATAACCGGCCGCGCTTACATTGCACGCCGGTATATCACCGCCCTGGGATAACCGGCCGCGCTTACATTGCACGCTGGTATATCACCGCGCTGGGATCACCGGCCGCGCTTACATTGCACGCCGGTATATCACCGCGCTGGGATAAGCGGCCGCGCTTACATTGCACGCTGGTATATCACCGCGCTGGGATAACCGGCCGCGCTTACATTGCACGCCGGTATATCACCGCGCTGGGATAACCCGGCCGCGCTTACATTGCACGCTGGTGTATCACCGCGCTGGGATAACCGGCCGCGCTTACATTGCACGCTGGTATATCACCGCGCTGGGATCACCGGCCGCGCTTACATTGCACGCCGGTATATCACCGCGCTGGGATCACCGGCCGCGCTTACATTGCACGCCGGTATATCACCGCGCTGGGATAACCGGCCGCGCTTACATTGCACGCTGGTATATCACCGCGCTGGGATCACCGGCCGCGCTTACATTGCACGCTGGTATATCACTGCGCTGGGATAACCGTCCGCGCTTACATTGCACGCTGGTATATCACCGCGCTGGGATCACCGGCCGCGCTTACATTGCACGCTGGTATATCACCGCGCTGGGATCACCGGCCGCGCTTACATTGCACGCCGGTATATCACCGCGCTGGGATAACCCGGCCACGCTTACATTGCACGCTGGTATATCACCGCGCTGGGATCACCGGCCGCGCTTACATTGCATGCTGGTATATCACCGCGCTGGGATCACCGGCCGCGCTTACATTGCACGCTGGTATATCACCGCACTGGGATCACCAGCCGCGCTTAAATTGCACGCCGGTATATCACCGCGCTGGGATCACCGCCCGCGCTTACATTGCACGCTGGTATATCACCGCGCTGGGATCACCGGCCGCACTTACATTGCACGCTGGTATATCACCGCGCTGGGATAACCCGGCCGCGCTTACATTGCACGCCGGTATATCACCGCGCTGGGATCACCGGCCGCGCTTACATTGCACGCTGGTATATCACCGCGCTGGGATAACCGGCTGCGCTTACATTGCACGCTGGTATATCACCGCGCTGGGATCACCGGCCGCGCTTACATTGCACGCTGGTATATCACCGCGTTTGGATAACTGGCCGCGCTTACATTGCACGCTGGTATATCACCGCGTTTGGATAACCGGCTGTGCTTACATTGCACGCTGGTATATCACCGCGCTGGGATCACCGGCCGCGCTTACATTGCACGCTGGTATATCACCGCGCTGGGATAACCGGCCGCGCTTACATTGCACGCCGGTATATCACCGCGCTGGTATAACCGGCCGCGCTTACATTGCACGCCGGTATTTCACTGCGCTGGGATAACCGGCCGCGCTTACATTGCACGCTGGTATATCACCGCGCTGGGATAACCGGCCGCGCTTACATTGCACGCTGGTATATCACCGCACTGGGATAACCGGCCGCGCTTACATTGCACGCTGGTATATCACCGCGCTGGGATCACCGGCCGCGCTTACATTGCACGCTGGTATATCACCGCGCTGGGATAACCGGCCGCGCTTACATTGCACGCTGGTATATCACCGCGCTGGGATCACCGGCTGCGCTTACATTGCACGCTGGTATATCACCGCGCTGGGATAACTGGCCGCGCTTACATTGCACGCTGGTATATCACCGCGCTGGGATAACCGGCCGCGCTTACATTGCACGCTGGTATATCACCGCGCTGGGATCACCGGCCGCTCTTACATTGCACGCTGGTATATCACCGCGCTGGGATCACCGGCCGCGCTTACATTGCACGCTGGTATATCACCGCGCTGGGATCACCGGCCGCGCTTACATTGCACGCTGGTATATCACCGCGCTGGGATAACCGGCCGCGCTTACATTGCACGCTGGTATATCACCGCGCTGGGATAACCCGGCCGCGCTTACATTGCACGCTGGTATATCACCGCGCTGGGATCACCGGCCGCGCTTACATTGCACGCTGGTATATCACAGCGCTGGGATCACCGGCCGCGCTTACATTGCACGCTGGTATATCACCGCGCTGGGATAACCGGCCGCGCTTACATTGCACGCTGGTATATCACCGCGCTGGAATAACCGGCCGCGCTTACATTGCACGCTGGTATATCACCGCGCTGGGATCACCGGCCGCGCTTACATTGCACGCTGGTATATCAATGAGCTGGGATAACCAGCCGCGCTTACATTGCACGCTGGTATATCACCGCGCTGGGATCACCGGCCGCGCTTACATTGCACGCTGGTATATCACCGTGCTGGGATAACCGGCAGTGCTTACATTGCGCGCTGGTATATCACCGCGCTGGGATCACCGGCCGCGCTTACATTGCACGCTGGTATATCACCGCGCTGGAATAACCGGCCGCGCTTACAATACATTGCACGCTGGTATATCACCACGCTGGGATAACCGGCCGCGCTTACATTGCATGCTGGTATATCACCGCTCTGGGATCACCGGCCGCGCTTACATTGCACGCTGGTATATCACCGCGCTGGGATCACCGGCCGCGCTTACATTGCACGCTGGTATATCACCGCGCTGGGATCACCGGCCGCGCTTACATTGCACGCTGGTATATCACCGCGCTGGGATCACCGGCCGCGCTTACATTGCACGCCGGTATATCACCGCGCTGGGATAACCGGCCGCGCTTACATTGCACGCTGGTATATCACCGCGCTGGGATCACCGGCCGCGCTTACATTGCACGCTGGTATATCACCGCGCTGGGATCACCGGCCGCGCTTACATTGCACGCTGGTATATCACCGCGCTGGGATCACCGGCCGCGCTTACATTGCACGCCGGTATATCACCGCGCTGGGATAACCGGCCGCGCTTACATTGCACGCTGGTATATCACCGCGCTGGGATCACCGGCCGCGCTTACATTGCACGCTGGTATATCACCGCGCTGGGATCACCGGCCGCGCTTACATTGCACGCTGGTATATCACTGCGCTGGGATAACCGGCCGCGCTTACATTGCACGCTGGTATATCACCGCGCTGGGATCACCGGCCGCGCTTACATTGCACGCTGGTATATCACCGCGCTGGGATCACCGGCCACGCTTACATTGCACGCTGGTATATCACCGCTCTGGGATCACCGGCCGCGCTTACATTGCACGCTGGTATATCACCGCGCTGGGATAACCGGCCGCGCTTACATTGCACGCTGGTATATCACCGCGCTGGGATCACCGGCCGTGCTTACATTGCACGCTGGTATATCACCGCGCTGGGATAACCGGCCGCGCTTACATTGCACGCTGGTATATCACCGCGCTGGGATAACCGGCCGCGCTTACATTGCACGCTGGTATATCACCGCGCTGGGATCACCGGCCGCTCTTACATTGCACGCTGGTATATCACCGCGCTGGGATCACCGGCCGCGCTTACATTGCACGCTAGTATATCACCGCGCTGGGATTACCGGCCGCGCTTACATTGCACGCTGGTATATCACCGCGCTGGGATTACCGGCCGCGCTTACATTGCACGCTGGTATATCACCGCTCTGGGATAACCGGCCGCGCTTACATTGCACGCTGGTATATCACCGCGCTGGGATAACCGGCCGCGCTTACATTGCACGCTGGTATATCACCGCGCTGGGATCACCGGCCGCGCTTACATTGCACGCTGGTATATCACCGCGCTGGGATCACCGGCCGCGCTTACATTGCACGCTGGTATATCACCGCGCTGGGATCACCGGCCGCGCTTACATTGCACGCTGGTATATCACCGCGCTGGGATAACCGGCCGCGCTTACATTGCACGCTGGTATATCACCGCGCTGGGATCACCGGCCACGCTTACATTGCACGCCGGTATATCACCGCGCTGGGATCACCGGCCGCGCTTACATTGCACGCTGGTATATCACCGCGCTGGGATCACCGGCCGCGCTTACATTGCACGCCGGTATATTACCGCGCTGGGATCACCGGCTGCGCTTACATTGCACGCTGGTATATTACCGCGCTGGGATCACCGGCCGCGCTTACATTGCACGCTGGTATATCACCGCGCTGGGATAACCCGGCCGCGCTTACATTGCACGCTGGTATATCACCGCGCTGGGATCACCGGCCGCACTTACATTGCACGCTGGTATATCACCGCGCTGGGATAACCCGGCCGCGCTTACATTGCACGCTGGTATATCACCGCGCTGGGATCACCGGCCGCACTTACATTGCACGCTGGTATATCACCGCGCTGGGATCACCGGCCGCGCTTACATTGCGCGCTGGTATATCACCGCGCTGGGATAACCGGCAGTGCTTACATTGCACGCTGGTATATCACCGCGCTGTGATAACCGGCCGCGCTTACATTGCACGCTGGTATATCACCGCGCTGGGATCACCGGCCGCGCTTACATTGCACGCTGGTATATCACCGCGCTGGGATCACCGGCCGCGCTTACATTGCACGCTGGTATATCACCGCGCTGGGATCACCGGCCGCGCTTACATTGCACGCTGGTATATCACCGCGCTGGGATAACCGGCTGCGCTTACATTGCACGCTGGTATATCACCGCGCTGGGATCACCGGCCGCGCTTACATTGCACGCTGGTATATCACAGCGCTGGGATCACCGGCCGCGCTTACATTGCACGCCGGTATATCACAGCGCTGGGATAACCGGCCGCGCTTACATTGCACGCTGGTATATCACCGCGCTGGGATCACCGGCCGCGCTTACATTGCACGCTGGTATATCACCGCCCTGGGATAACCCGGCCGCGCTTACATTGCACGCCGGTATATCACAGCGCTGGGATCACCGGCCGCGCTTAGATTGCACGCTGGTATATCACCGCGCTGGGATAACCGGCCGCGCTTACATTGCACGCTGGTATATCACCGCGCTGGGATCACCGGCCGCGCTTAGATTGCACGCTGGTATATCACCGCGCTGGGATAACCGGCCGCGCTTACATTGCACGCCGGTATATCACCGCGCTGGGATAACCCGGCCGCGCTTACATTGCACGCCGGTATATCACCGCGCTGGGATAACCGGCCGCGCTTACATTGCACGCTGGTATATCACCGCGCTGGGATCACCGGCCGCGCTTACATTGCACGCTGGTATATCACCGCGCTGGGATAACCGGCCGCGCTTACATTGCACGCTGGTATATCACCGCGCTGGGATAACCGGCCGCGCTTACATTGCACGCTGGTATATCACCGCGCTGGGATAACCGGCCGTGCTTACATTGCACGCTGGTATATCACCGCGCTGGGATCACCGGCCGCGCTTACATTGCACGCTGGTATATCACCGCGCTGGGATCACCGGCCGTGCTTACATTGCACGCCGGTATATCACCGCGCTGGGATCACCGGCCGCGCTTACATTGCACGCCGGTATATCACCGCGCTGGGATTACCGGCCGCGCTTACATTGCACGCTGGTATATCACCGCGCTGGGATCACCGGCCACGCTTACATTGCACGCTGGTATATCACCGCGCTGGGATCACCGGCCGCGCTTACATTGCATGCTGGTATATCACCGTGCTGGGATCACCGGCCGTGCTTACATTGAACGCTGGTATATCACCGCGCTGGGATAAGCGGCCGCGCTTACATTGCACGCTGGTATATCACCGCGCTGGGATCACCGTCCGCGCTTACATTGCACGCTGGTATATCACCGCGCTAGGATAACCGGCCGCGCTTACATTGCACGCTGGTATATCACCGCGCTGGGATCACCGGCCGCGCTTACATTGCACGCTGGTGTATGACCGCGCTGGGATAACCGGCCGCGTTTACATTGCACGCTGGTATATAACCGCGCTGGGATCACCGGCCGCGCTTACATTGCACGCTGGTATATCACCGCGCTGGGATAACCGGCCGCGCTTACATTGCACGCTGGTATATCACCGCCCTGGGATAACCGGCCGCGCTTACATAGCACGCTGGTATATCACCGCGCTGGGATCACCGGCCGCGCTTACATTGCACGCTGGTATATCACCGCGCTGGGATCACCGGCCGCGCTTACATTGCACGCTGGTATATCACCGCGCTGGGATCACCGGCCGCGCTTACATTGCACTCCGGTATATCACCGCGCTGGGATTACCGGCTGCGCTTACATTGCACGCTGGTATATCACCGCGCTGGGATAACCGGCCGCGCTTACATTGCACGCTGGTATATCACCGCGCTGGGATAACCGGCCGCGCTTACATTGCACGCTGGTATATCACCGCGCTGGGATCACCGGCCACGCTTACATTGCACGCTGGTATATCACCGTGCTGGGATCACCGGCCACGCTTACATTGCACGCTGGTATATCACCGCGCTGGGATCACCGGCCGCGCTTACATTGCACGCTGGTATATCACCGCTCTGGGATCACCGGCCGCGCTTACATTGCACGCTGGTATATCACCGCGCTGGGATAACCGGCCGCGCTTACATTGCACGCTGGTATATCACCGTGCTGGGATCACCGGCCGCGCTTACATTGAACGCTGGTATATCACCGCGCTGGGATAAGCGGCCGCGCTTACATTGCACGCTGGTATATCACCGTGCTGGGATCACCGGCCGCGCTTACATTGCACGCTGGTATATCACCGCGCTGGGATCACCGGCCGCGCTTACATTGCACGCTGGTATATCACCGCGCTGGGATAACCGGCCGCGCTTACATTGCACGCTGGTATATCACCGCGCTGGGATCACCGGCCGCGCGTACATTGCACGCTGGTATATCACCGCGCTGGGATCACCGGCCGCGCTTACATTGCACGCTGGTATATCACCGCGCTGGGATCACCGGCCACGCTTACATTGCACGCTGGTATATCACCGCGCTGGGATCACCGGCCGCGCTTACATTGCACGCTGGTATATCACCGTGCTGGGATCACCGGCCGCGCTTACATTGAACGCTGGTATATCACCGCGCTGGGATAAGCGGCCGCGCTTACATTGCACGCTGGTATATCACCGCGCTGGGATCACCGTCCGCGCTTACATTGCACGCCGGTATATCACCGCGCTGGGATCACCGGCTGCGCTTACATTGCACGCTGGTATATCACCGCGCTGGGATAACCGGCCGCGCTTACATTGCACGCTGGTATATCACCGCGCTGGGATAACCGGCCGCGCTTACATTGCACGCTGGTATATCACCGCGCTGGGATAACCGGCCGCGCTTACATTGCACGCTGGTATATCACCGTGCTGGGATCACCGGCCACGCTTACATTGCACGCTGGTATATCACCGCGCTGGGATCACCGGCCGCGCTTACATTGCACGCTGGTATATCACCGCGCTGGGATCACCGGCCGCGCTTACATTGCACGCCGGTATATCACCGCGCTGGGATAACCGGCCGCGCTTACATTGCACGCTGGTATATCACCGCACTGGGATAACCGTCCACGCTTACATTGCACGCTGGTATATCACCGCGCTGGGATAACCGGCCGCGCTTACATTGCACGCTGGTATATCACCGTGCTGGGATCACCGGCCGCGCTTACATTGAACGCTGGTATATCACCGCGCTGGGATAAGCGGCCGCGCTTACATTGCACGCTGGTATATCACCGTGCTGGGATCACCGGCCGCGCTTACATTGCACGCTGGTATATCACCGCGCTGGGATCACCGGCCGCGCTTACATTGCACGCTGGTATATCACCGCGCTGGGATAACCGGCCGCGCTTACATTGCACGCTGGTATATCACCGCGCTGGGATCACCGGCCGCGCGTACATTGCACGCTGGTATATCACCGCGCTGGGATCACCGGCCGCGCTTACATTGCACGCTGGTATATCACCGCGCTGGGATCACCGGCCACGCTTACATTGCACGCTGGTATATCACCGCGCTGGGATCACCGGCCGCGCTTACATTGCACGCTGGTATATCACCGTGCTGGGATCACCGGCCGCGCTTACATTGAACGCTGGTATATCACCGCGCTGGGATAAGAGGCCGCACTTACATTGCACGCTGGTATATCACCGCGCTGGGATCACCGTCCGCGCTTACATTGCACGCCGGTATATCACCGCGCTGGGATCACCGGCTGCGCTTACATTGCACGCTGGTATATCACCGCGCTGGGATAACCGGCCGCGCTTACATTGCACGCTGGTATATCACCGCGCTGGGATAACCGGCCGCGCTTACATTGCACGCTGGTATATCACCGCGCTGGGATAACCGGCCGCGCTTACATTGCACGCTGGTATATCACCGTGCTGGGATCACCGGCCACGCTTACATTGCACGCTGGTATATCACCGCGCTGGGATCACCGGCCGCGCTTACATTGCACGCTGGTATATCACCGCGCTGGGATCACCGGCCGCGCTTACATTGCACGCCGGTATATCACCGCGCTGGGATAACCGGCCGCGCTTACATTGCACGCTGGTATATCACCGCACTGGGATAACCGTCCACGCTTACATTGCACGCTGGTATATCACCGCGCTGGGATAAGCGGCCGCGCTCACATTACACGCTGATATATCACCGCGCTGGGATCACCGGCCGCGCTTACATTGCACGCCGGTATATCACCGCGCTGGGAACACCGGCCGCACTTACATTGCACGCTGGTATATCACCGCGCTGGGATAACCGGCCGCGCTTACATTGCACGCTGGTATATCACCGCGCTGGGATCACCGGCTGCGCTTACATTGCACGCTGGTATATCACCGCGCTGGAATAACCGGCCGCGCTTACATTGCACGCTGGTATATCACCGCGCTGGGATCACCGGCCGCGCTTACATTGCACGCTGGTATATCACCGCGCTGGGATAACCGGCCGCGCTTACATTGCACGCTGGTATATCACCGCGCTGGAATAACCGGCCGCGCTTACATTGCACGCTGGTATATCACCGCGCTGGGATCACCGGCCGCGCTTACATTGCACGCCGGTATATCACCGCGCTGGGATCACCGGCCGCGCTTACATTGCACGCCGGTATATCACCGCGCTGGGATCACCGGCCGCGCTTACATTGCACGCCGGTATATCACCGCGCTGGGATAACCGGCCGCGCTTACATTGCACGCCGGTATATCACCGCGCTGGGATAACCGGCCGCACTTACATTGCACGCCGGTATATCACCGCGCTGGGATAACCGGCCGCGCTTACATTGCACGCTGGTATATCACCGCGCTGGGATCACCGGCCGCGCTTACATTGCACGCTGGTATATCACCGCTCTGGGATCACCGGCCGCGCTTACATTGCACGCTGGTATATCACCGCGCTGGGATAACCGGCCGCGCTTACATTGCACGCTGGTATATCACCGCGCTGGGATCACCGGCCACGCTTACATTGCACGCTGGTATATCACCGCGCTGGGATCACCGGCCGCGCGTACATTGCACGCTGGTATATCACCGCGCTGGGATCACCGGCCGCGCTTACATTGCACGCTGGTATATCACCGCGCTGGGATCACCGGCCGCGCTTACATTGCACGCTGGTATATCACCGCTCTGGGATAACCGGCCGCGCTTACATTGCACGCTGGTATATCACCGCGCTGGGATAACCGGCCGCGCTTACATTGCACGCTGGTATATCACCGCGCTGGGATCACCGGCCGCGCTTACATTGCACGCTGGTATATCACCGCGCTGGGATCACCGGCTGCGCTTACATTGCACGCTGGTATATCACCGCGCTGGGATCACCGGCCGCGCTTACATTGCACGCTGGTATATCACCGCGCTGGGATCACCGGCCGCGCTTACATTGCACGCCGGTATATCACCGCGCTGGGATAACCGGCCGCGCTTACATTGCACGCCGGTATATCACCGCGCTGGGATAACCGGCCGCACTTACATTGCACGCCGGTATATCACCGCGCTGGGATAACCGGCCGCGCTTACATTGCACGCTGGTATATCACCGCGCTGGGATCACCGGCCGCGCTTACATTGCACGCTGGTATATCACCGCTCTGGGATCACCGGCCGCGCTTACATTGCACGCTGGTATATCACCGCGCTGGGATAACCGGCCGCGCTTACATTGCACGCTGGTATATCACCGCGCTGGGATCACCGGCCACGCTTACATTGCACGCTGGTATATCACCGCGCTGGGATCACCGGCCGCGCGTACATTGCACGCTGGTATATCACCGCGCTGGGATCACCGGCCGCGCTTACATTGCACGCTGGTATATCACCGCGCTGGGATCACCGGCCGCGCTTACATTGCACGCTGGTATATCACCGCTCTGGGATAACCGGCCGCGCTTACATTGCACGCTGGTATATCACCGCGCTGGGATAACCGGCCGCGCTTACATTGCACGCTGGTATATCACCGCGCTGGGATCACCGGCCGCGCTTACATTGCACGCTGGTATATCACCGCGCTGGGATCACCGGCTGCGCTTACATTGCACGCTGGTATATCACCGCGCTGGGATAACCGGCCGCGCTTACATTGCACGCTGGTATATCACCGCGCTGGGATCACCGGCTGCGCTTACATTGCACGCTGGTATATCACCGCGCTGGGATTACCGGCCGCGCTTACAATGCACGCTGGTATATCACCGCGCTGGGATAACCGGCCGCGCTTACATTGCACGCTGGTATATCACCGCGCTGGGATAACCGGCCGCGCTTACATTGCACGCTGGTATATCACCGCGCTGGGATCACCGGCCACGCTTACATTGCACGCTGGTATATCACCGCGCTGGGATCACCGGCCGCGCTTACATTGCATGCTGGTATATCACCGTGCTGGGATCACCGGCCGTGCTTACATTGAACGCTGGTATATCACCGCGCTGGGATCACCGGCCGCGCTTACATTGCACGCTGGTATATCACCGCGCTGGGATCACCGGCCGCGCTTACATTGCACGCTGGTATATCACCGCGCTGGGATCACCGGCCACGCTTACATTGCACGCTGGTATATAACCGCGCTGGGATAACCGGCCGCGCTTACATTGCACGCTGATATATCACCGCGCTGGGATCACCGGCCGCGCTTACATTGCACGCTGGTATATCACCGCGCTGGGATAACCGGCCGCGCTTACATTGCACGCTGGTATATCACCGCGCTGGGATAACCGGCCGTGCTTACATTGCACGCTGGTATATCACCGCCCTGGGATAACCGGCCGCGCTTACATAGCACGCTGGTATATCACCGCACTGGGATCACCGGCCGCGCTTACATTGCACGCTGGTATATCACCGCGCTGGGATCACCGGCCGTGCTTACATTGCACGCCGGTATATCACCGCGCTGGGATCACCGGCCGCGCTTACATTGCACGCCGGTATATCACCGCGCTGGGATTACCGGCCGCGCTTACATTGCACGCTGGTATATCACTGCGCTGGGATAACCGGCCGCGCTTACATTGCACGCTGGTATATCACCGCGCTGGGATAACCGGCCGCGCTTACATTGCACGCTGGTATATCACCGCGCTGGGATCACCGGCCACGCTTACATTGCACGCTGGTATATCACCGCGCTGGGATCACCGGCCACGCTTACATTGCATGCTGGTATATCACCGTGCTGGGATCACCGGCCGTGCTTACATTGAACGCTGGTATATCACCGCGCTGGGATAAGCGGCCGCGCTTACATTGCACGCTGGTATATCACCGCGCTGGGATCACCGTCCGCGCTTACATTGCACGCTGGTATATCACCGCGCTAGGATAACCGGCCGCGCTTACATTGCACGCTGGTATATCACCGCGCTGGGATCACCGGCCGCGCTTACATTGCACGCTGGTATATCACCGCGCTGGGATCACCGGCCGCGCTTACATTGCACGCTGGTATATCACCGCGCTGGGATAACCGGCCGCGCTTACATTGCACGCTGGTATATCACCGCGCTGGGATCACCGGCCGCGCTTACATTGCACGCTGGTATATCACCGCGCTGGGATCACCGGCCACGCTTACATTGCACGCTGGTATATAACCGCGCTGGGATCACCGGCCGCGCTTACATTGCACGCTGGTATATCACCGTGCTGGGATCACCGGCCGCGCTTACATTGAACGCTGGTATATCACCGCGCTGGGATAACCGGCCGCGCTTACATTGCACGCTGGTATATCACCGCCCTGGGATAACCGGCCGCGCTTACATAGCACGCTGGTATATCACCGCGCTGGGATCACCGGCCGCGCTTACATTGCACGCTGGTATATCACCGCGCTGGGATCACCGGCCGCGCTTACATTGCACGCCGGTATATCACCGCGCTGGGATTACCGGCCGCGCTTACATTGCTCGCTGGTATATCACCGCGCTGGGATAACCGGCCGCGCTTACATTGCACGCTGGTATATCACCGCGCTGGGATAACCGGCCGCGCTTACATTGCACGCTGGTATATCACCGCGCTGGGATCACCGGCCACGCTTACATTGCACGCTGGTATATCACCGCGCTGGGATAAGCGGCCGCGCTTACATTGCACGCTGGTATATCACCGTGCTGGGATCACCGGCCGCGCTTACATTGCACGCTGGTATATCACCGCGCTGGGATCACCGGCCGCGCTTACATTGCACGCTGGTATATCACCGCGCTGGGATAACCGGCCGCGCTTACATTGCACGCTGGTATATCACCGCGCTGGGATCACCGGCCACGCTTACATTGCACGCTGGTATATCACCGCGCTGGGATCACCGGCCGCGCTTACATTGCACGCTGGTATATCACCGCGCTGGGATATACCGGCCGCGCTTACATTGCACGCTGGTATATCACCGCGCTGGGATCACCGGCCGCGCTTACATTGAACGCTGGTATATCACCGCGCTGGGATAAGCGGCCGCGCTTACATTGCACGCTGGTATATCACCGCACTGGGATAACCGTCCGCGCTTACATTGCACGCCGGTATATCACCGCGCTGGGATCACCGGCCGAGCTTACATTGCACGCTGGTATATCACCGCGCTGGGATCACCGTCCGCGCTTACATTGCACGCTGGTATATCACCGCGCTGGGATCACCGGCTGCGCTTACATTGCACGCTGGTATATCACCGCGCTGGGATAACCGGCCGCGCTTACATTACACGCTGGTATATCACCGCGCTGGGATCACCGGCCGCGCTTACATTGCACGCCGGTATATTACCGCGCTGGGATCACCGGCTGCGCTTACATTGCACGCTGGTATATCACCGCGCTGGGATCACCGGCCGCGCTTACATTGCACGCTGGTATATCACCGCGCTGGGATACCCGGCCGTGCTTACATTGCACGCCGGTATATCACCGCGCTGGGATAACCGGCCGCGCTTACATTGCACGCTGGTATATCACCGCGCTGGGATCACCGGCCGCGCTTACATTGCACGCTGGTATATCACCGCGCTGGGATAACCGGCCACGCTTACATTGCACGCTGGTATATCACCGCGCTGGGATAACCGGCCGCGCTTACATTGCACGCTGGTATATCACCGCGCTGGGATCACCGGCCGCACTTACATTGCACGCTGGTATATCACCGCGCTGGGATAACCCGGCCGCGCTTACATTGCACGCTGGTATATCACCGCGCTGGGATCACCGGCCGCGCTTACATTGCACGCTGGTATATCACCGCGCTGGGATCACCGGCCGCGCTTACATTGCGCGCTGGTATATCACCGCGCTGGGATAACCGGCCGTGCTTACATTGCACGCTGGTATATCACCGCGCTGGGATAACCGGCCGCGCTTACATTGCACGCCGGTATATCACCGCGCTGGGATAACCGTCCGCGCTTACATTGCACGCTGGTATATCACAGCGCTGGGATCACCGGCCGCGCTTACATTGCACGCCGGTATATCACCGCGCTGGGATCACCGGCCGCGCTTACATTGCACGCTGGTATATCACCGCGCTGGGATAACCGGCCGCGCTTACATTGCACGCTGGTATATCACCGCGCTGGGATAACCGGCTGCGCTTACATTGCACGCTGGTATATCACCGCGCTGGGATAACCGGCTGCGCTTACATTGCACGCTGGTATATCACCGCGCTGGGATAACCGGCCGCGCTTACATTGCACGCTGGTATATCACCGTGCTGGGATCACCGGCCGCGCTTACATTGCACGCTGGTATATCACCGCGCTGGGATCACCGGCTGCGCTTACATTGCACGCTGGTATATCACCGCGCTGGGATAACCGGCCGCGCTTACATTGCACGCTGGTATATCACCGCGCTGGGATCACCGGCCGCGCTTACATTGCACGCTGGTATATCACCGCGCTGGGATAACCGGCCGCGCTTACATTGCACGCTGGTATATCACCGCCCTGGGATAACCCGGCCGCGCTTACATTGCACGCCGGTATATCACCGCGCTGGGATAACCGGCCGCGCTTACATTGCACGCTGGTATATCACCGCGCTGGGATAACCGGCCGCGCTTACATTGCACGCCGGTATATCACCGCGCTGGGATAACCCGGCCGCGCTTACATTGCACGCCGGTATATCACCGCGCTGGGATAACCGGCCGCGCTTACATTGCACGCTGGTATATCACCGCGCTGGGATCACCGGCCGCGCTTACATTGCACGCTGGTATATCACCGCGCTGGGATCACCGGCCGCGCTTACATTGCACGCTGGTATATCACCGCGCTGGGATCACCGTCCGCGCTTACATTGCACGCTGGTATATCACCGCGCTGGGATCACCGGCCGCGCTTACATTGCGCGCTGGTATATCACCGCGCTGGGATCACCGGCCGCGCTTACATTGCGCGCTGGTATATCACCTCGCTGGGATCACCGGCCACGCTTACATTGCGCGCTGGTATATCACCGCGCTGGGATCACCGGCCGCGCTTACATTGCACGCTGGTATATCACCGCGCTGGGATAACCGGCCGCGCTTACATTGCACGCTGGTATATCACCGCGCTGGGATAACCGGCCGCGCTTACATTGCACGCTGATATATCACCGCGCTGGGATCACCGGCCGCGCTTACATTGCACGCCGGTATATCACCGCGCTGGGATAACCGGCCGCGCTTACATTGCACGCTGGTATATCACCGCGCTGGGATCACCGGCCGCGCTTACATTGCACGCTGGTATATCACCGCGCTGGGATAACCCGGCCGCGCTTACATTGCACGCTGGTATATCACCGCGCTGGGATAACCGGCCGCGCTTACATTGCACGCTGGTATATCACCGTGCTGGGATCACCGGCCGCGCTTACATTGCACGCTGGTATATCACCGTGCTGGGATCACCGGCCGCGCTTACATTGCACGCTGGTATATCACCGCGCTGGGATCACCGGCTGCGCTTACATTGCACGCTGGTATATCACCGCGCTGGGATAACCGGCCGCGCTTACATTGCACGCTGGTATATCACCGCGCTGGGATCACCGGCCGCGCTTACATTGCACGCTGGTATATCACCGCCCTGGGATAACCCGGCCGCGCTTACATTGCACGCCGGTATATCACCGCGCTGGGATAACCGGCCGCGCTTACATTGCACGCTGGTATATCATCGCGCTGGGATAACCGGCCGCGCTTACATTGCACGCCGGTATATCACCGCGCTGGGATAACCCGGCCGCGCTTACATTGCACGCCGGTATATCACCGCGCTGGGATAACCGGCCGCGCTTACATTGCACGCTGGTATATCACCGCGCTGGGATCACCGGCCGCGCTTACATTGCACGCTGGTATATCACCGCGCTGGGATCACCGGCCGCGCTTACATTGCACGCTGGTATATCACCGCGCTGGGATCACCGTCCGCGCTTACATTGCACGCTGGTATATCACCGCGCTGGGATCACCGGCCGCGCTTACATTGCGCGCTGGTATATCACCGCGCTGGGATCACCGGCCGCGCTTACATTGCACGCTGGTATATCACCTCGCTGGGATCACCGGCCGCGCTTACATTGCGCGCTGGTATATCACCGCGCTGGGATCACTGGCCGCGCTTACATTGCACGCTGGTATATCACCGCGCTGGGATAACCGGCCGCGCTTACATTGCACGCTGGTATATCACCGCCCTGGGATAACCCGGCCGCGCTTACATTGCACGCCGGTATATCACCGCGCTGGGATTACCGGCCGCGCTTACATTGCACGCTGGTATATCACCGCGCTGGGATAACCGGCTGCGCTTACATTGCACGCTGGTATATCACCGCGCTGGGATAACCGGCCGCGCTTACATTGCACGCTGGTATATCACCGTGCTGGGATCACCGGCCGCGCTTACATTGCACGCTGGTATATCACCGCGCTGGGATCACCGGCTGCGCTTACATTGCACGCTGGTATATCACCGCGCTGGGATAACCGGCCGCGCTTACATTGCACGCTGGTATATCACCGCGCTGGGATCACCGGCCGCGCTTACATTGCACGCTGGTATATCACCGCGCTGGGATAACCGTCCGCGCTTACATTGCACGCTGGTATATCACCGCCCTGGGATAACCCGGCCGCGCTTACATTGCACGCCGGTATATCACCGCGCTGGGATAACCGGCCGCGCTTACATTGCACGCTGGTATATCACCGCGCTGGGATAACCGGCCGCGCTTACATTGCACGCCGGTATATCACCGCGCTGGGATAACCCGGCCGCTCTTACATTGCACGCCGGTATATCACCGCGCTGGGATAACCGACCGCGCTTACATTGCACGCTGGTATATCACCGCGCTGGGATCACCGGCCGCGCTTACATTGCACGCTGGTATATCACCGCGCTGGGATCACCGGCCGCGCTTACATTGCACGCTGGTATATCACCGCGCTGGGATCACCGTCCGCGCTTACATTGCACGCTGGTATATCACCGCGCTGGGATCACCGGCCGCGCTTACATTGCGCGCTGGTATATCACCGCGCTGGGATCACCGGCCGCGCTTACATTGCGCGCTGGTATATCACCTCGCTGGGATCACCGGCCGCGCTTACATTGCGCGCTGGTATATCACCGCGCTGGGATCACCGGCCGCGCTTACATTGCACGCTGGTATATCACCGCGCTGGGATAACCGGCCGCGCTTACATTGCACGCTGGTATATCACCGCCCTGGGATAACCCGGCCGCGCTTACATTGCACGCCGGTATATCACCGCGCTGGGATAACCGGCCGCGCTTACATTGCACGCTGGTATATCACCGCGCTGGGATCACCGGCTGCGCTTACATTGCACGCTGGTATATCACCGCGCTGGGATAACCGGCCGCGCTTACATTGCACGCTGGTATATCACCGCGCTGGGATCACCGGCCGCGCTTACATTGCACGCTGGTATATCACAGCGCTGGGATCACCGGCCGCGCTTACATTGCACGCTGGTATATCACCGCGCTGGGATCACCGGCCGCGCTTACATTGCACGCTGGTATATCACCGCCCTGGGATAACCCGGCCGCGCTTACATTGCACGCCGGTATATCACCGCGCTGGGATAACCGGCCGCGCTTACATTGCACGCTGGTATATCACCGCGCTGGGATAACCGGCCGCGCTTACATTGCACGCCGGTATATCACCGCGCTGGGATAACCCGGCCGCGCTTACATTGCACGCCGGTATATCACCGCGCTGGGATAACCAGCCGCGCTTACATTGCACGCTGGTATATCACCGCGCTGGGATCACCGGCCGCGCTTACATTGCACGCTGGTATATCACCGCGCTGGGATCACCGGCCGCGCTTACATTGCACGCTGGTATATCACCGCGCTGGGATCACCGTCCGCGCTTACATTGCACGCTGGTATATCACCGCGCTGGGATCACCGGCCGCGCTTACATTGCGCGCTGGTATATCACCGCGCTGGGATCACCGGCCGCGCTTACATTGCGCGCTGGTATATCACCTCGCTGCGATCACCGGCCGCGCTTACATTGCGCGCTGGTATATCACCGCGCTGGGATCACCGGCCGCGCTTACATTGCACGCTGGTATATCACCGCGCTGGGATAACCGGCCGCGCTTACATTGCACGCTGGTATATCACCGCGCTGGGATAACCGGCCGCGCTTACATTGCACGCTGATATATCACCGCGCTGGGATCACCGGCCGCGCTTACATTGCACGCCGGTATATCACCGCGCTGGGATAACCGGCCGCGCTTACATTGCACGCTGGTATATCACCGCGCTGGGATAACCGGCCGTGCTTACATTGCACGCTGGTATATCACCGCCCTGGGATAACCGGCCGCGCTTACATAGCACGCTGGTATATCACCGCGCTGGGATCACCGGCCGCGCTTACATTGCACGCTGGTATATCACCGCGCTGGGATCACCGGCCGTGCTTACATTGCACGCCGGTATATCACCGCGCTGGGATCACCGGCCGCGCTTACATTGCACGCCGGTATATCACCGCGCTGGGATTACCGGCCGCGCTTACATTGCACGCTGGTATATCACCGCGCTGGGATAACCGGCCGCGCTTACATTGCACGCTGGTATATCACCGCGCTGGGATCACCGGCCACGCTTACATTGCACGCTGGTATATCACCGCGCTGGGATCACCGGCCGCGCTTACATTGCATGCTGGTATATCACCGTGCTGGGATCACCGGCCGTGCTTACATTGAACGCTGGTATATCACCGCGCTGGGATAAGCGGCCGCGCTTACATTGCACGCTGGTATATCACCGCGCTGGGATCACCGTCCGCGCTTACATTGCACGCTGGTATATCACCGCGCTAGGATAACCGGCCGCGCTTACATTGCATGCTGGTATATCACCGCACTGGGATCACCGGCCGCGCTTACATTGCACGCTGGTATATCACCGCGCTGGGATCACCGGCCGCGCTTACATTGCACGCTGGTATATCACCGCGCTGGGATAACCGGCCGCGCTTACATTGCACGCTGGTATATCACCGCGCTGGGATAACCGGCCGCGCTTACATTGCACGCTGGTATATCACCGCGCTGGGATCACCGGCCACGCTTACATTGCACGCTGGTATATAACCGCGCTGGGATCACCGGCCGCGCTTACATTGCACGCTGGTATATCACCGTGCTGGGATCACCGGCCGCGCTTACATTGAACGCTGGTATATCACCGCGCTGGGATAACCGGCCGCGCTTACATTGCACGCTGGTATATCACCGCCCTGGGATAACCGGCCACGCTTACATTGCACGCTGGTATATCACCGCGCTGGGATCACCGGCCGCGCTTACATTGCACGCTGGTATATCACCGCGCTGGGATCACCGGCCGCGCTTACATTGCACGCTGGTATATCACCGCGCTGGGATCACCGGCCGCGCTTACATTGCACGCCGGTATATCACCGCGCTGGGATTACCGGCCGCGCTTACATTGCACGCTGGTATATCACCGCGCTGGGATAACCGGCCGCGCTTACATTGCACGCTGGTATATCACCGCGCTGGGATAACCGGCCGCGCTTACATTGCACGCTGGTATATCACCGCGCTGGGATCACCGGCCACGCTTACATTGCACGCTGGTATATCACCGCGCTGGGATCACCGGCCGCGCTTACATTGCACGCTGGTATATCACCGTGCTGGGATCACCGGCCGCGCTTACATTGCACGCTGGTATATCACCGCGCTGGGATCACCGGCCGCGCTTACATTGCACGCTGGTATATCACCGCGCTAGGATAACCGGCCGCGCTTACATTGAACGCTGGTATATCACCGCGCTGGGATAAGCGGCCGCGCTTACATTGCACGCTGGTATATCACCGTGCTGGGATCACCGGCCGCGCTTACATTGCACGCTGGTATATCACCGCGCTGGGATCACCGGCCGCGCTTACATTGCACGCTGGTATATCACCGCGCTGGGATAACCGGCCGCGCTTACATTGCACGCTGGTATATCACCGCGCTGGGATCACCGGCCACGCTTACATTGCACGCTGGTATATCACCGCGCTGGGATCACCGGCCGCGCTTACATTGCACGCTGGTATATCACCGCGCTGGGATCACCGGCCGCGCTTACATTGCACGCTGGTATATCACCGTGCTGGGATCACCGGCCGCGCTTACATTGAACGCTGGTATATCACCGCGCTGGGATAAGCGGCCGCGCTTACATTGCACGCTGGTATATCACCGCGCTGGGATCACCGTCCACGCTTACATTGCACGCTGGTATATCACCGCGCTGGGATCACCGGCCGCGCTTACATTGCACGCTGGTATATCACCGCGCTGGGATAACCGGCCGCGCTTACATTGCACGCTGGTATATCACCGCGCTGGGATCACCGGCTGCGCTTACATTGCACGCTGGTATATCACCGCGCTGGGATAACCGGCCGCGCTTACATTGCACGCCGGTATATCACCGCGCTGGGATAACCGGCCGCGCTTACATTGCACGCTGGTATATCACCGCGCTGGGATAACCGGCCGCGCTTACATTGCACGCTGGTATATCACCGCGCTGGGATAACCGGCCGCGCTTACATTGCACGCTGGTATATCACCGCGCTGGGATCACCGGCCGCGCTTACATTGCACGCTGGTATATCACCGTGCTGGGATCACCGGCCGCGCTTACATTGCACGCTGGTATATCACCGCGCTGGGATCACCGGCCGCGCTTACATTGCACGCTGGTATATCACCGTGCTGGGATCACCGGCTGCGCTTACATTGAACGCTGGTATATCACCGCGCTGGGATAAGCGGCCGCGCTTACATTGCACGCTGGTATATCACCGCGCTGGGATAACCGGCCGCGCTTACATTGCACGCTGGTATATCACCGCGCTGGGATAACCGGCCGCGCTTACATTGCACGCTGGTATATCACCGCGCTGGGATAACCGGCCGCGCTTACATTGCACGCTGGTATATCACCGTGCTGGGATCACCGGCCGCGCTTACATTGCACGCTGATATATCACCGCGCTGGGATCACCGGCCGCGCTTACATTGCACGCCGGTATATCACCGCGCTGGGAACACCGGCCGCACTTACATTGCGCGCTGGTATATCACCGCGCTGGGATAACCGGCCGCGCTTACATTGCACGCTGGTATATCACCGTGCTGGGATCACCGGCCGCGCTTACATTGCACGCTGGTATATCACCGCTCTAGGATCACCGGCCGCGCTTACATTGCACGCTGGTATATCACCGCGCTGGGATAACCGGCCGCGCTTACATTGCACGCTGGTATATCACCGCGCTGGGATCACCGGCCACGCTTACATTGCACGCTGGTATATCACCGCGCTGGGATCACCGGCCGCGCTTACATTGCACGCTGGTATATCACCGTGCTGGGATCACCGGCCGCGCTTACATTGAACGCTGGTATATCACCGCGCTGGGATCACCGGCCGCGCTTACATTGCACGCTGGTATATCACCGCGCTGGGATCACCGTCCGCGCTTACATTGCACGCTGGTATATCACCGCCCTGGGATCACCGGCCGCGCTTACATTGCACGCTGGTATATCACAGCGCTGGGATCACCGGCCGCGCTTACATTGCGCGCTGGTATATCACCGCGCTGGGATCACCGGCCGCGCTTACATTGCACGCTGGTATATCACCGCACTGGGATCACCGGCCGCGCTTACATTGCACGCTGGTATATCACCGCGCTGGGATAACCGGCTGCGCTTACATTGCACGCTGGTATATCACCGCGCTGGGATAACCGGCCGCGCTTACATTGCACGCTGGTATATCACCGCGCTGGGATCACCGGCCGCGCTTACATTGCACGCCGGTATATCACCACGCTGGGATAACCGGCCACGCTTACATTGCACGCCGGTATATCACCGCGCTGGGATCACCGGCCGCGCTTACATTGCACGCTGGTATATCACAGCGCTGGGATCACCGGCCGCGCTTACATTGCACGCCGGTATATCACCGCGCTGGGATCACCGGCCGCGCTTACATTGCACGCTGGTATATCACCACGCTGGGATAACCGGCCACGCTTACATTGCACGCTGGTATATCACCGCGCTGGGATCACCGGCCGCGCTTACATTGCATGCTGGTATATCACCGCGCTGGGATAACCGGCCGCGCTTACATTGCATGCTGGTATATCACCGCGCTGGGATCACCGGCCGCGCTTACATTGCATGCTGGTATATCACCGCGCTGGGATAACCGGCCGCGCTTACATTGCATGCTGGTATATCACCGCGCTGGGATAACCGGCCGCGCTTACATTGCACGCCGGTATATCACCGCGCTGGGATCACCGGCCGCGCTTACATTGCACGCTGGTATATCACCGCGCTGGGATCACCGGCCGCGCTTACATTGCACGCTGGTATATCACCGCGCTGGGATCACCGGCCGCGCTTACATTGCACGCTGGTATATCACCGCGCTGGGATCACCGGCCGCGCTTACATTGCACGCCGGTATATCACCGCGCTGGGATAACCCGGCCGCGCTTACATTGCACGCTGGTATATCACCGCGCTGGGATCTCCGGCCGCGCTTACATTGCACGCTGGTATATCACCGCGCTGGGATAACCGGCCGCGCTTACATTGCACGCTGGTATATCACCGCGCTGGGATCACCGGCCGCGCTTACATTGCACGCTGGTATATCACCGCGCTGGGATCACCGCCCGCGCTTACATTGCACGCTGGTATATCACCGCGCTGGGATCACCGCCCTCGCCTACATTGCACGCCGGTATATCACCGCGCTGGGATCACCGCCCGCGCGTACCTTCCCCCGTAGCAGTGGAGTGGTTTGCAACGCCTTGTCACGGCACGGAGTGTCTGTAAATATTGTGACTCACGCCGTGACATGTTGTGTTATTGCTGTAGAAGCTGCAGCTATAAACAGGGGAGTCGCCGGGATTTGTCATGAGATTGGGCGCTTTCCCGTGCTCGTGGCGGGTGAGATGGGATTTCTGCCTGCCCGGTGATCGGGTGACCCAGGCGGGGAGGTTATTGGGTGGGGGGGTATTTGCCATCTCCTTTGCCACGTGCTGCCTCTGAAGGTGTCGGGCCGTTAGAATGTGCCAGCGGGTTCTGCCGGTGCTGACCCGACCCCAGCTATGCCACGTTCTGATTCTAAATTAGTGTCAGAACTTTTGTCCCTTGTCTCTCGCAGGCAGAGACATGGGTCCGAGGGAAGCTCCGTGACCTTAAGGACGGCTGTGACATCTGTCCCCTCCGGGACCGGTACCAGGCATCACAAACCTTACAGAGGGACGTCCAGGGGTCCGAGAGCACGCTGGTAAAACTGAGCCAGGTACAAGACAGCTCCGGTGAGGGGCAGGGTAACAAGGTGAGGTGTGGGTAACAAGGTGAGGGGCAGGGCAACAAGGTGAGGCGCAGGGCAACAAGGTGAGGTGTGGGTAACAAGGTGAGGGGCAGGGCAACAAGGTGAGGCGCAGGGCAACAAGGTGAGGTGTGGGTAACAAGGTGAGGTGTGGGTAACAAGGTGAGGTGGGGGTAACAAGGTGAGGTGTGGGTAACAAGGTGAGGGGCAGGGCAACAAGGTGAGGGCCAGGGCAACAAGGTGAGGGGCAGGGCAACAAGGTGAGAGACAGGGTAACAAGGTGAGGGGCAGGGCGACAAGGTGAGGGGCAGGGCAACAATGTGAGGTGCGGGTAACAAGGTGAGGGGCAGGGTAACAAGGTGAGGGGCAGGGCGACAAGGTGAGGGGCAGGGCAACAAGGTGAGGTGCGGGTAGCAAGGTGAGGGGCAGGGTAACAAGGTGAGGGGCAGGGCAACAAGGTGAGGGGCAGGGCAACAAGGTGAGGGGCAGGGCAACAAGGTGAGGGGCAGGGCAACAAGGTGAGAGAAAGGGTAACAAGGTGAGAGACAGGGTAACAAGGTGAGGTGTGGGTAACAAGGTGAGGGGCAGGGTAACAAGGTGAGGTGTGGGTAACAAGGTGAGGGGCAGGGCAACAAGGTGAGGGGCAAGGCAACAAGGTGAGGGGCAGGGCAACAAGGTGAGGGGCAGGGCAACAAGGTGAGAGACAGGGTAACAAGGTGAGGGCCAGGGCAACAAGGTGAGGGGCAGGGCAACAAGGTGAGGGGCAGGGCAACAAGGTGAGAGACAGGGTAACAAGGTGGGGGGCAGGGTAACAAGGTGAGGGGCAGGGCAACAAGGTGAGAGACAGGGTAACAAGGTGGGGGGCAGGGTAACAAGGTGAGGGGCAGGGCAACAAGGTGAGGGGCAGGGTAACAAGGTGGGGGGCAGGGTAACAAGGTGAGGGGCAGGGCAACAAGGTGAGGGGCAGAGTAACAAGGTGAGGGGCAGGGCAACAAGGTGAGGGGCAGGGCAACAAGGTGAGGTGTGGGTAAAAAGGTGAGGGGCAGGGCAACAAGGTGAGGGGCAGGGCAACAAGGTGAGGGGCAGGGCAACAAGGTGAGGTGTGGGTAACAAGGTGAGGGGCAGGGCAACAAGGTGAGGGGCAGGGCAACAAGGTGAGGGGCAGGGCAACAAGGTGAGAGACAGGGTAACAAAGTGAGGGGCAGGGCAACAAGGTGAGGGGCAGGGCAACAAGGTGAGGGGCAGGGCAACAAGGTGAGGGGCAGGGTAACAAGGTGAGGTGTGGGTAACAAGGTGAGGGGCAGGGCAACAAGGTGAGGGGCAGGGCAACAAGGTGAGGGGCAGGGCAACAAGGTGAGAGACAGGGTAACAAGGTGAGGGGCAGGGCGACAAGGTGAGGGGCAGGGCAACAATGTGAGGTGCGGGTAACAAGGTGAGGGGCAGGGTAACAAGGTGAGGGGCAGGGTGACAAGGTGAGGGGCAGGGCGACAAGGTGAGGGGCAGGGCAACAAGGTGAGGTGCGGGTAGCAAGGTGAGGGGCAGGGCAACAAGGTGAGGGGCAGGGCAACAAGGTGAGGGGCAGGGCAACAAGGTGAGGGGCAGGGCAACAAGGTGAGAGAAAGGGTAACAAGGTGAGAGACAGGGTAACAAGGTGAGGTGCGGGTAACAAGGTGAGGGGCAGGGTAACAAGGTGAGGGGCAGGGCAACAAGGTGAGGCGCAGGGCAACAAGGTGAGGTGTGGGTAACAAGGTGAGGTGTGGGTAACAAGGTTAGGTGGGGGTAACAAGGTGAGGTGTGGGTAACAAGGTGAGGGGCAGGGCAACAAGGTGAGGGCCAGGGCAACAAGGTGAGGGGCAGGGCAACAAGGTGAGAGACAGGGTAACAAGGTGAGGGGCAGGGCGACAAGGTGAGGGGCAGGGCAACAATGTGAGGTGCGGGTAACAAGGTGAGGGGCAGGGTAACAAGGTGAGGGGCAGGGCGACAAGGTGAGGGGCAGGGCAACAAGGTGAGGTGCGGGTAGCAAGGTGAGGGGCAGGGTAACAAGGTGAGGGGCAGGGCAACAAGGTGAGGGGCAGGGCAACAAGGTGAGGGGCAGGGCAACAAGGTGAGGGGCAGGGCAACAAGGTGAGAGAAAGGGTAACAAGGTGAGAGACAGGGTAACAAGGTGAGGTGTGGGTAACAAGGTGAGGGGCAGGGTAACAAGGTGAGGTGTGGGTAACAAGGTGAGGGGCAGGGCAACAAGGTGAGGGGCAAGGCAACAAGGTGAGGGGCAGGGCAACAAGGTGAGGGGCAGGGCAACAAGGTGAGAGACAGGGTAACAAGGTGAGGGCCAGGGCAACAAGGTGAGGGGCAGGGCAACAAGGTGAGGGGCAGGGCAACAAGGTGAGAGACAGGGTAACAAGGTGGGGGGCAGGGTAACAAGGTGAGGGGCAGGGCAACAAGGTGAGAGACAGGGTAACAAGGTGGGGGGCAGGGTAACAAGGTGAGGGGCAGGGCAACAAGGTGAGGGGCAGGGTAACAAGGTGGGGGGCAGGGTAACAAGGTGAGGGGCAGGGCAACAAGGTGAGGGGCAGAGTAACAAGGTGAGGGGCAGGGCAACAAGGTGAGGGGCAGGGCAACAAGGTGAGGTGTGGGTAAAAAGGTGAGGGGCAGGGCAACAAGGTGAGGGGCAGGGCAACAAGGTGAGGGGCAGGGCAACAAGGTGAGGTGTGGGTAACAAGGTGAGGGGCAGGGCAACAAGGTGAGGGGCAGGGCAACAAGGTGAGGGGCAGGGCAACAAGGTGAGAGACAGGGTAACAAAGTGAGGGGCAGGGCAACAAGGTGAGGGGCAGGGCAACAAGGTGAGGGGCAGGGCAACAAGGTGAGGGGCAGGGTAACAAGGTGAGGTGTGGGTAACAAGGTGAGGGGCAGGGCAACAAGGTGAGGGGCAGGGCAACAAGGTGAGGGGCAGGGCAACAAGGTGAGAGACAGGGTAACAAGGTGAGGGGCAGGGCGACAAGGTGAGGGGCAGGGCAACAATGTGAGGTGCGGGTAACAAGGTGAGGGGCAGGGTAACAAGGTGAGGGGCAGGGTGACAAGGTGAGGGGCAGGGCGACAAGGTGAGGGGCAGGGCAACAAGGTGAGGTGCGGGTAGCAAGGTGAGGGGCAGGGCAACAAGGTGAGGGGCAGGGCAACAAGGTGAGGGGCAGGGCAACAAGGTGAGGGGCAGGGCAACAAGGTGAGAGAAAGGGTAACAAGGTGAGAGACAGGGTAACAAGGTGAGGTGCGGGTAACAAGGTGAGGGGCAGGGTAACAAGGTGAGGGGCAGGGTAACAAGGTGAGGGACAGGGCAACAAGGTGAGGGGCATGGCAACAAGGTGAGGGGCAGGGCAACAAGGTGAGAGACAGGGTAACAAGGTGGGGGCAGGGTAACATGGTGGGGGGCAGGGTAGCAAGGTGAGGGGCAGTGTAACAAAGTGAGGGGCAGGGTAACAAGGGGAGGGGCAGGACAACAAGGTGAGGGGCAGGGCAACAAGGTGAGGGTCAAGGTAAAAGGGGAGAGGAAGGGTAACAAGGTGAGGGGCAGGGTAACAAGGTGAGGGGCAGGGTAACAAGGAGAGGGGCAGGGTAACAAGGGGAAGGGCAGGGTAACAAGGGGAGGGGCAGGGTAACAAGGTGAGGGGGGCAGGGTAACAAGGTGAGGGGCAGGGTAACAAGGTGAGGGGCAGGGTAACAAGGTGAGGGGCAGTGTAACAAGGTGAGGGGAAGGGTAACAAGGTGAGAGGCAGGGTAACAAGGTGAGGGGGGCAGGGTAACAAGGTGAGGGCCAGGGTAACAAGGTGTGGGCCAGGGTAACAAGGTGAGGGCCAGGGTAACAAGGTGAGGGCCAGGGTAACAAGGTGAGGGCCAGGGTAACAAGGTGAGGGCCAGGGTAACCAGGTGAGGGCCAGGGTAACCAGGTGAGGGGCAGGGTAACAAGGTGAGGGGCAGGGTAACAAGGTGAGGGGCAGGGTAACAAGGTGAGGGGCAGGGTAACAAGGTGAGGGGCAGGGTAACAAGGTGAGGGTCAAGGTAACAAGGGGAGAGGCAGGGTAACAAGGTGAGGGGCAGGGTAACAAGGGGAGGGGCAGGGTAACAAGGTGAAGGGCAGGCTAACAAGGTGAGGGTCAAGGTAACAAGGGGAGAGGCAGGGTAACAAGGTGAGGGGCAGGGTAACAAGGGGAAGGGCAGGGTAACAAGGGGAGGGGCAGGGTAACAAGGTGAGGGGCAGGGTAACAAGGTGAGGGGCAGGGTAAAAAGGTGAGAGGCAGGGTAACAAGGTGAGGGGGCAGGGTAACAAGGTGAGGGTCAAGGTAACAAGGGGAGAGGCAGGGTAACAAGGTGAGGGGCAGGGTAACAAGGTGAGGGGCAGGGTAACAAGGTGAGGGGCAGGGTAACAAGGTAAGGGTCAGGGTAACAAGGTGAGGGGCAGGGTAACAAGGTAAGGGTCAGGGTAACAAGGTGAGAGGCAGAGTAACAAGGTGAGGGGCAGGGTAACAAGGTAAGGGTCAGGGTAACAAGGTGAGAGGCAAAGTAACAAGGTGAGGGGCAGGGTAACAAGGTAAGGGTCAGGGTAACAAGGTGAGAGGCAGAGTAACAAGGTGAAGGGCAGGGTAACAATGTGAGGGGCAGGGTAACAAGGTGAGGGTCAGGGTAACAAGGTGAGAGGCAGAGTAACAAGGTGAGGGGCAGGGTAACAAGGTGAGGGGCAGGGTAACAAGGTAAGGGTCAGGGTAACAAGGTGAGAGGCAGAGTAACAAGGGGAGAGGCAGGGTAACAAGGTGAGGGGCAGGGTAACAAGGTGAGGGGCAGGGTAACAAGGTGAGGGGCAGGGTAACAAGGGGAGAGGCAGGGTAACAAGGTGAGGGGCAGGGTAACAAGGGGAGAGGCAGGGTAACAAGGTCAGGGGCAGGGTAACAAGGTGAGGGGCAGAGTGCTATGTTAGGTATCACGTCACTCAGGGTACAATGGAGATTGGTGTGACGGTGAAGGGGTACCCAGGCCATTAATTAAGGTATTTGGCCCAGCTGGATGCCCCATGGCCATATTGGGGAATTGTGAGTGTCAGCTCTTCAACCCAATTGTGGCATGTACCTGCATGGGTAGTAAAGATATGTGTGGGTTTTTACTGTTCCAGGGGTGCTGACCAGCGGAGATGTGCAGGGCGTGAGAGTCGGGGCATTTTACGGGAAAATATCAGGGTGTGTTTGGGAAGAAGGGGGCCAATAATGCGGGTTACCCCGAAACATGCACTCGGGAATCCCCCCAGACTCCTGAGGACATGAGGAACACAGACCACCGGATAAAAGCCTCCATAGAAAGCAGTTTGCAGCTCACCGCCAAATCCCCCTGCTTCAGCACAAACCAGGGCAGTAAAACCGGGCAGGGAACTGGGTTACATTACAGGTCCCAGGGTATGCCCAAATCCCAGAACCCAGTGAGGGGTTCCGTACCTCTCTCACCAGATATAAGGTGAAGAGAGTTATAGGGGTTTTTAAGTTAACATGTAGAGTGTCAGCTCCGCAGCCCGGTATTGGCTGCAGTGCTGGAAATGTATTATAATGGTCTGTGTGTGTCCCGCTAGGTATAAGTGGACCACAGCAATGCCGGGAATGAAACTGCGTATCAGTATTGTAACCAGTAATGTGTCCATTATGGACATTGTATCAGGGTCTCCCCGCAGACCGCAGACAGGAAAAAAGGCTTTAAAGCTGCAGTTCAGTCTTTTTTTAATTTATTTTTTAACATTTATTTTTTTACTTCAATAGTTTCATGTGTGCAATCTCTACTTAGCTAAAGAACTGTATAGCTGCAGGTCAATTCGTTCTCCATGTATTGATAGGGCGAAATTTGGTGACATATTAAAAGCTGGGATTTGTTTATAATCTGCTTGTCAGTCAGTGGAAGCTCATGAATATTCATGAGCACTCCTGCACTGACATGTGCTAGAGGGAGGGCAGGGCTGACAAAGGGGTGTGCCAGGGCTTGTGACAGGACATGAAGGGGCAGTGCCTTAGTAAATGGCTGTTAAAATAGAATACAAGAAAATTGGTCTTTCAAAGTTGTTTTTTTAAAAACAGAAAATGCTAAAAGTATTTTTTCTTACTACAGAACTGATTTATTTAAAAAAACACACATGCAGGATATTGACTGAACTGCAGCTTTAAAACAAGTCTTGTGTACCCCTCCATGAAGCTGCTTTTATTTTGGATCCAATAAATTGTTTTTTCATGGGCACACACTCGTATTAACCCTTTATTCACTTTTGACATAGTGCAGTAGTGCTTTGTTTTCTATTTCTTTCATCATTTTAGAACAAGGCAGCTTGCTGCATAGCATATACTGTAAGCAGCACGCTAACTTTGGATAGGAATGTCCCCGCACTCTCATTTTGCTAAGCATACAGCTAGGGGGTAATCATTAAACCGATTAGGGTTTCTGTATTTTAAACTTTCATAAAAAGTAATGAATGAAAGTCCCCCTCTTTTTGGTGTATTATAAGAGCAAGGGCATTTACATTCATGCGGGCGGAGCAGCGGAAACACTTGATTCACAAGTATCATGGTCAAAAGGTATATGGCAGGACATCCCTGCAAGTGAGCCATGCATAATTTAACCCCAGACTTCTAAGGCCCCCCACGGGGCTGGTCCCAGAATGTCTAACGAGGTCCGGAGTTAACAAAGGACTTGACAGGTTAAAGTGCTAAGTGGGGAGGGGGAGAGGTCAACAGTTTGTCCCTGACAGATGTCCATGGGGCAGGGATACAACCTGTCACCAGGGAAGTAGGCTTGGCTAGGTATGCTAAGCGGCTTAAGGGCGAAGTTCGCACATGCTCGCAGCATACCTTGAAGCCTCTGCCAGGCTCCCTGAAGTATGGGCGAACCTTGCCAATAGGTGGGATGTTTTGTTCCCACGCCGCGATTGGTTGCACAGTGTAAAGATAGGACTTGTGCGGTTTTAAAAGTCCGTGCAGCCAGGAGGTAGATTCAACATGCTGTAAAAAGATTCACCTGAGATTATATCTAAGATCTTTCCCGTAACCAGAGTTAACATCGTAACTAAGTAAGTGTATTTTCATATTATTTTGTAAATTAAGCTGTGCATGTTCATTGTGTGAATAAATTACAATTTATTTTATCTCACGTTTTGCTCAATCAAAGGATCCAGGTATTTTTGTGTTAAAAGCATTGGTCTCCCGTGACAATTAGATTAGGGGCAGAGTGCCGTGTAGGTGTCATCACTCAGGGTACAATGGAGATATATAGGTATGGGACAGGGTGCTATGTTAGGTGTCACGTCACTCTGGGTACAATGGGGATATATAGGTTAGGGGCAGGGTGCTATGTTAGGTGTCACGTCACTCAGGGTACAATGGAGATATATAGGTATGGGACAGGGTGCTATGTTAGGTGTCACGTCACTCAGGGTACAATGGGGATATATAGGTTAGGGGCAGGGTGCTATGTTAGGTGTCACGTCACTCAGGGTACAATGGAGATATATAGGTATGGGACAGGGTGCTATGTTAGGTGTCACGTCACTCAGGGTACAATGGAGATATATAGGTATGGGACAGGGTGCTATGTTAGGAATCATGTCACTCAGGGTCCTATGTTCTACACTATAGATGGAGGATCATCTCACCAGGAGCCAATCAAGCACGGAATCCACCCGGACGCAGCTCTACACCCTCAAGGACCAATGGCAGCTCCTAAAGCAAACGGCAACCAATCAGAGCAAAGCGCTGGGTGGGGGCGTGGCCCTGCAGGAGTTTAATAAGAAGGCGGATGAACTGGAGATGTGGATGAGAGAGAAGGTATGGAGAGCCTTCCTGTTACCCGCTTCTCGGGCTTTTACTGGAAGGGATATTATCTGGAGTACGCCAACTCAATGCTTCCCAAACGCTCTCCGGCTAAAGACCACTTTGGCATCGGGAGACATCCCAAGGCAGTCAGTGTGTTTGAAATGACATTGTTACTCCCTGTATTAGTGTCTTTTCTCTTTCCTGTTCCTCACCTTATATTCCTTCCTCCCCTCATTTTTTGCTGGTTTCCTTTTCCACTCCCTCTTTTGAACCCTTTCCCCCCCTATTTATTTCTTCTCCCCCCTCCCCCCCAATTCCCTGTGTAGGATGAGAAACCCTCGCTTGAGCGCCTCCTGGATGAGAACAACGACAAAGTGCAGTTAACTCGCCGTATCCTGGACCTGAAGCAGGTGAAGACTCGTTACTTTGATAATGACTCATTGGCTTTGAGTATCACCGATATTGCTGATTTTCCTATTCTCCCCTCTCCTTATACATCTGTCCACGGAGCCCACCTCAACCACTCTCCCAACGGGCCTTATTGTATAAGGGGCGATGGCTCCAATCTGGTCCTAGCCCACGGGAAACCCCAGTGAAGTTATTGGGGTTTTCTGTGCGGTAGGGTCGGATGTTGGGGTATCACAGCTCATCCCTCAAACATACACCTCAGATACTGTGTATCTCCCCTAAACTAGTCATTGACATACTTTCTATACAAGGGGATTGCTAATCTACATTTATGACAGTAGTTACACAGTTACATAGTTACACAGTTACATAGGTACACAGTTACATAGTTACATAGTTACACAGTTACATAGTTACACAGTAGATGAGGTTAAAAAAGACATGTGTCCATCAAGTTCAACCTATGCTAAATTTAGACGACAGATACAGTATCCTATATCCGTACTTACAGTATAATGATCCAGAGGAAGGCAAACACACAACCCCAGTGTCATATCATCCAATGCTGTCTCATAAGGGGGAAAATAAATTCCTTCCTGACTCCAAGAGTTGACGGTGACATTATGTGTGGTCGGTGACATTATGTGTGGTCGGTGACATTGTGTGTGACGGTGACATTGTGTGTGATGGTGACATTGTGTGTGACGGTGACATTGTGTGTGGTCGGTGACATTGTGTGTGGTCGGTGACATTGTGTGTGGTCGGTGACATTGTGTGTGACGGTGACGTTGTGTGTGACGGTGACATTGTGTGTGACGGTGACATTGTGTGTGACGGTGACATTGTGTGTGACGGTGACATTGTGTGTGACGGTGACATTGTGTGGGACGGTGACATTGTGTGTGACGGTGACATTGTGTGTGACGGTGACATTGTGTGTGACGGTGACATTGTGTGTGACGGTGGCATTGTGTGTGACGGTGGCATTGTGTGTAACGGTGGCATTGTGTGTGACGGTGGCATTGTGTGTGACGGTGGCATTGTGTGTGACGGTGGCATTGTGTGTGACGGTGACATTGTGTGTGACGGTGACATTGTGTGTGGTTGGTGACATTGTGTGTGACGGTGACATTGTGTGTGACGGTGACATTGTGTGTGACGGTGACATTGTGTGTGACGGTGACATTGTGTGTGACGGTGGCATTGTGTGTGACGGTGACATTGTGTGTGGTTGGTGGCATTGTGTGTGACGGTGACATTGTGTGTGACGGTGACATTATGTGTGGTTGGTGACATTGTGTGTGACGGTGACATTGTGTGTGACGGTGACATTGTGTGTGACGGTGACATTGTGTGTGACGGTGACATTGTGTGACGGTGGCATTGTGTGTGACGTGGCATTGTGTGTGACGGTGACATTGTGTATGACGGTGACATTGTGTGTGACGGTGACATTGTGTGACGGTGACATTGTGACTCATTTTCAAGCTTTTTATTATGTCCGAGTTTGCTTCTATGACTAATACTATGTTGTATGATTGTCCCGGTTACCTGCAGGAGCAGCAACATTACCGGAACCTCCAGGAGAACATTAACAGCTTGGCCCAGAAGCTCGAGAAACAGGGCAAGGCGGGAAGCAAGGGGACGTCCACCAGACGCAAGCATCTCAATAAGATGTGAGGAGAGACAGAGAGAGACATACACTCAACACAGACACCTCAGGAAGGGGAGAGAGAGACATACACTCAACACAGACACCTCAGGAAGGGGAGAGAGAGACATACACTCAACACAGACACCTTAATAAGGGTAGAGAGAGACATACACTCAACACAGACACCTCAGGAAGAAGTGAGGAGAGGGAGAGAGACATACACTCAACACAGACACCTCAGGAAGAAGTGAGGAGAGGGAGAGAGGGAGAGAGAGACATACACTCAACACAGACACCTCAAGAAGAAGTGAGGAGAGGGAGAGAGGGAGAGAGAGACATACACTCAACACAGACACCTCAATAAGGGGAGAGAGGGAGAGAGACATACACTCAACACAGACACCTCAAGAAGGGGAGAGAGAGACATACACTCAACACAGACACCTCAATAAGGGTAGAGAGAGACATACACTCAACACAGACACCTCAGGAAGAAGTGAGGAGAGGGAGAGAGACATACACTCAACACAGACACCTCAGGAAGAAGTGAGGAGAGGGAGAGAGAGGGAGAGAGACATACACTCAACACAGACACCTCAAGAAGAAGTGAGGAGAGGGAGAGAGGGAGAGACATACACTCAGCACAGACACCTCAATAAGGGGAGAGAGGGAGAGAGACATACACTCAACATAGACACCTAGGGAAGAAGTGAGGAGAGGGAGAGTCAGGTGATCTCCATCAGGCAAAGGGATCTCTACCACGTGTGATGAGAGAGGGAGGACGAGGGACAGAGATACACAATGTTAGGGGGATTCTATAGAGGTATATAAAAGGTACCCCCTAATACTGAAGTACTCCGTTACTCTGCATTAAGCTCTTTGGGTGTAAAGTGCCGGCACACTGTAGGGGATCCAGTTCTGCGCACACTGTAGGGGATCCAGTTCTGCGCACACTGTACGGGATCCAGTTCTGCACACACTGTAGGGGATCCAGTTCTGCGCACACTGTAGGGGATCCAGTTCTGCACGCACTGTAGGGGATCCAGTTCTGCGCACACTGTAGGGGATCCAGTTCTGCGCTCACTGTAGGGGATCCAGTTATGCGCACACTGTAGGGGATCCAGTTCTGCGCACACTGTAGGGGGTCCGGTTCTGCGCACACTGTAGGGGATCCAGTTCTGCGCACACTGTACAGGATCCAGTTCTGCGCTCACTGTAGGGGATCCAGTTCTGCGCACACTGTAGGGGATCCAGTTCTGCGCACACTGTAGGGGATCCAGTTCTGCGCACACTGTAGGGGATCCAGTTCTGCGCACACTGTAGGGGATCCAGTTCTGCGCACACTGTAGGGGATCCAGTTCTGCGCACACTGTACAGGATCCAGTTCTGCGCTCACTGTAGGGGATCCAGTTCTACGCTCACTGTAGGGGATCCAGTTCTGCGCTCACTGTAGGGGATCCAGTTCTGCGCACACTGTAGGGGATCCAGTTCTGCGCACACTGTAGGGGATCCAGTTCTGCGCACACTGTAGGGGATCCAGTTCTGCGCACACTGTACGGGATCCAGTTCTGCACACACTGTAGGGGATCCAGTTCTGCACACACTGTAGGGGATCCAGTTCTGCACGCACTGTAGGGGATCCAGTTCTGCGCACACTGTAGGGGATCCAGTTCTGCACACACTGTAGGGGATCCAGTTCTGCGCTCACTGTAGGGGATCCAGTTATGCGCACACTGTAGGGGATCCAGTACTGCGCACACTGTAGGGGATCCAGTTCTGCGCACACTGTAGGGGATCCAGTTCTGCGCACACTGTACAGGATCCAGTTCTGTGCTCACTGTAGGGGATCCAGTTCTGCGCACACTGTAGGGGATCCAGTTCTGCGCACACTGTAGGGGATCCAGTTCTGCGCACACTGTAGGGGATCCAGTTCTGCGCACACTGTAGGGGATCCAGTTCTGCACACACTGTAGGGGATCCAGTTCTGCGCACACTGTACAGGATCCAGTTCTGCGCTCACTGTAGGGGATCCAGTTCTGCGCTCACTGTAGGGGATCCAGCTCTGCGCTCACTGTAGGGGATCCAGTTCTGCACACACTGTAGGGGATCCAGTTCTGTGCACACTGTACAGGATCCAGTTCTGCGCTCACTGTAGGGGATCCAGTTCTGCGCACACTGTAGGGGATCCAGTTCTGCGCTCACTGTAGGGGATCCAGTTCTGCGCACACTGTAGGGGATCCAGTTCTGCGCACACTGTAGGGGATCCAGATCTGCGCACACTGTAGGGGATCCAGTTCTGTGCACACTGTAGGGGATCCAGTTCTGCACACACTGTAGGGGATCCCATTCTGCGCTCACTGTAGGGGATCCAGTTCTGTGCACACTGTAGTGGATCCAGTTCTGCACACACTGTAGGGGATCCCATTCTGCGCTCACTGTAGGGGATCCAGTTCTGTGCACACTGTAGGGGATCCAGTTCTGCGCACACTGTAGGGGATCCAGTTCTGCGCACACTGTAGGGGATCCAGTTCTGCGCACACTGTACGGGATCCAGTTCTGCGCACACTGTAGGGGATCCAGTTCTGCGCACACTGTAGGGGATCCAGTTCTGCGCACACTGTAGGGGATCCAGTTCTGCGCACACTGTAGGGGATCCAGTTCTGCGCACACTGTAGGGGATCCAGTTCTGCGCACACTGTATGGGATCCAGTTCTGCGCACACTGTAGGGGATCCAGTTCTGCGCACACTGTATGGGATCCAGTTCTGCGCACACTGTATGGGATCCAGTTCTGCGCTCACTGTAGGGGATCCAGTTCTGCGCACACTGTAGGGGATCCAGTTCTGCGCACACTGTAGGGGATCCAGTTCTGCGCACACTGTAGGGGATCCAGTTCTGCGCACACTGTAGGGGATCCAGTTCTGCGCACACTGTAGGGGATCCAGTTCTGCGCACACTGTAGGGGATCCAGTTCTGCGCACACTGTATGGGATCCAGTTCTGCGCACACTGTAGGGGATCCAGTTCTGCGCTCACTGTAGGGGATCCAGTTCTGCGCACACTGTATGGGATCCAGTTCTGCGCACACTGTAGGGGATCCAGTTCTGCGCACACTGTATGGGATCCAGTTCTGCGCACACTGTAGGGGATCCAGTTCTGCGCACACTGTAGGGGATCCAGTTCTGCGCACACTGTAGGGGATCCAGTTCTGCGCACACTGTAGGGGATCCAGTTCTGCGCACACTGTATGGGATCCAGTTCTGCGCACACTGTAGGGGATCCAGTTCTGCGCACACTGTAGGGGATCCAGTTCTGCGCACACTGTAGGGGATCCAGTTCTGCGCACACTGTAGGGGATCCAGTTCTGCGCACACTGTATGGGATCCAGTTCTGCGCACACTGTAGGGGATCCAGTTCTGCGCACACTGTATGGGATCCAGTTCTGCGCACACTGTATGGGATCCAGTTCTGCGCTCACTGTAGGGGATCCAGTTCTGCGCACACTGTAGGGGATCCAGTTCTGCGCACACTGTAGGGGATCCAGTTCTGCGCACACTGTAGGGGATCCAGTTCTGCGCACACTGTAGGGGATCCAGTTCTGCGCACACTGTAGGGGATCCAGTTCTGCGCACACTGTAGGGGATCCAGTTCTGCGCACACTGTATGGGATCCAGTTCTGCGCACACTGTAGGGGATCCAGTTCTGCGCTCACTGTAGGGGATCCAGTTCTGCGCACACTGTATGGGATCCAGTTCTGCGCACACTGTAGGGGATCCAGTTCTGCGCACACTGTATGGGATCCAGTTCTGCGCACACTGTAGGGGATCCAGTTCTGCGCACACTGTAGGGGATCCAGTTCTGCGCACACTGTAGGGGATCCAGTTCTGCGCACACTGTAGGGGATCCAGTTCTGCGCACACTGTATGGGATCCAGTTCTGCGCACACTGTAGGGGATCCAGTTCTGCGCACACTGTAGGGGATCCAGTTCTGCGCACACTGTAGGGGATCCAGTTCTGCGCACACTGTAGGGGATCCAGTTCTGCGCACACTGTAGGGGATCCAGTTCTGCGCACACTGTATGGGATCCAGTTCTGCGCACACTGTAGGGGATCCAGTTCTGCGCACACTGTAGGGGATCCAGTTCTGCGCACACTGTATGGGATCCAGTTCTGCGCACACTGTAGGGGATCCAGTTCTGCGCACACTGTAGGGGATCCAGTTCTGCGCACACTGTCAGTCACCGGCAGATGTGGCGTTTTGCTGCCATGGTTGCGATAGAGGTGGATTAGAGGCAGGTGTACAGCATGGGGGGGGGGGGAGTGATGGGGGAGTCAGCTCGCCCCTCACACGCTGGGATCTCGCCCCCTGTCTCCCGCAGGTGGCTGCGGCTGCAGGATACTGTGCAGGAACACCACGACGCGCTGAGGCTGGCGCTGGAGGCGGCCGCCTTCTCCCAGCAGGCAGACACCGTCCTGAGAGCCATGGAGGGCGAGGTAAGAAGGGGCTAACGGAGGGGCAGTTAATGCGTACGGCCGGAGGGTGCAGGGTGGCTGTGTAAGGTCAGGGTGGCTGTGTAAGGTCAGGGTGGCTATGTACGGTCAGAGGGTGGCTATGTAAGGTTGGGGTGGCTGTGTATGGTCAGGGTGGCTGTGTATGGTCAGGGTGGCTATGTAAGGTTGGGGTGGCTATGTAAGGTTGGGGTGGCTATGTAAGGTCGGGGTGGCTATGTAAGGTCAGAGGGTGGCTGTGTGTAGGTGGCAGGGAGACCCCCATGTGCACAGAGGAGGGGGTTGGGGCTGGTGTACGGGTGGCTGTGTGTAGGTGGCAGGGAGACCCCCCCCCCCCCATGTGCACAGAGGAGGGGGTTGGTGTGCGGGTGGCTGTGTATAGGTGGCAGGGAGACCCCCATGTGCACAGAGGAGGGGGTTAGTGTACGGGTGGCTGTGTATAGGTGGCAGGGAGACCCCCATGTGCACAGAGGAGGGGGTTGGGGCTGGTGTGCGGGTGGCTGTGTGTAGGTGGCAGGGAGACCCCCATGTGCACAGAGGAGGGGGTTAGTGTACGGGTGGCTGTGTATAGGTGGCAGGGAGACCCCCATGTGCACAGAGGAGGGGGTTGGGGCTGGTGTGCGGGTGGCTGTGTGTAGGTGGCAGGGAGACCCCCCCCCCATGTGCACAGAGGAGGGGGTTGGGGCTGGTGTGCGGGTGGGGGCTGGTGTGCGGGTGGCTGTGTGTAGGTGGCAGGGAGACCCCCCCCCCCCATGTGCACAGAGGAGGGGGTTAGTGTACGGGTGGCTGTGTATAGGTGGCAGGGAGACCCCCATGTGCACAGAGGAGGGGGTTGGGGCTGGTGTGCGGGTGGCTGTGTGTAGGTGGCTGGGAGACCCCCCCCCCATGTGCACAGAGGAGGGGGTTGGGGCTGGTGTGCGGGTGGCTGTGTGTAGGTGGCAGGGAGACCCCCCCCCATGTGCACAGAGGAGGGGGTTGGGGTTGGTGTACGGGTGGCTGTGTGTAGGTGGCAGGGAGACCCCCCCCCCATGTGCACAGAGGAGGGGTTAGTGTACGGGTGGCTGTGTATAGGTGGCAGGGAGACCCCCATGTGCACAGAGGAGGGGGTTGGGGCTGGTGTGCGGGTGGCTGTGTGTAGGTGGCAGGGAGACCCCCCCCCCATGTGCACAGAGGAGGGGGTTGGGGCTGGTGTGCGGGTGGCTGTGTGTAGGTGGCAGGGAGACCCCCCCCATGTGCACAGAGGAGGGGGTTGGGGTTGGTGTACGGGTGGCTGTGTGTAGGTGGCAGGGAGACCCCCCCCCCCATGTGCACAGAGGAGGGGGTTAGTGTACGGGTGGCTGTGTATAGGTGGCAGGGAGACCCCCATGTGCACAGAGGAGGGGGCTGGTGTACGGGTGGCTGTGTGTAGGTGGCAGGGAGACCCCCATATGCACAGAGGAGGGGGTTGGTGTACGGGTGGCTGTGTGCAGGTGGCAGGGAGACCCCCCCCATGTGCACAGAGGAGGGGGCTGGTGTACGGGTGGCTGTGTGTAGGTGGCAGGGAGACCCCCATATGCACAGAGGAGGGGGTTGGTGTACGGGTGGCTGTGTGCAGGTGGCAGGGAGACCCCCCCCCATGTGCACAGAGGAGGGGGCTGGTGTACGGGTGGCTGTGTGTAGGTGGCAGGGAGACCCCCATGTGCACAGAGGAGGGGGTTGGGGCTGGTGTGCGGGTGGCTGTGTGTAGGTGGCAGGGAGACCCCCCCCCATGTGCACAGAGGAGGGGGCTGGGGTACGGGTGGCTGTGGGTAGGTGGCAGGGAGACCCCCCATGAGGAGGGGTTGGTGTGCGAGTGGCTGTGTGTAGGTGGCAGGGGGTACGGGCATACTTGGTATCACTATATGTAGGAGGAGGGAAACCCGGCTCTCGTTGCTCTCAGGGAAGTATTGTGTGCGTGATGAACGGAGGAGAAGGACGCGGAGACCGTGATGTGCGTGACATCGCCAGCCAGATCATGGTAAGAGAACACGCACCCCGAGGCCCATGTTTACTAAGCAGCGATACGCTGTGACACACAGGCAGGTTTGGGGGCGGTGCGGCTTAGCTCCGTTTAGTGAATCTGTTCCTGCGGCGCCTATACTCGGACACGCACACGTCTGTAATTACCGTGCGTGCGTGCTCACGCCACGTATGTGCACAGACAGGTATGCTGCACGCATGTAGCCAGACCACGGAACACGCTATGTATGACACACGGACACACGCAGGGACAGACATTCCCCAGGCACCCGGTGTGGGGTGACCGTTCTCACGCGCCACGCGCCCCCCTGTCTGCGGTACTTTGGCGCGCTGCGTTGCGAGGAACATTCTCGGCGTGCAGAGACTTTCCGGATAAGTCACTTATCCAATCAACTCCAGTCCTCAAGCCTCACCAACAGGCCAGGTTTTCAGGGTATCCCAGCTTCAGCACAGGTGGCTCAATCAGTCACTGCTTCAGCACAGGTGGCTCAATCAGTCCCTGCTTCAGCACAGGTGGCTCAATCAGTCACTGCTTCAGCACAGGTGGCTCAATCAGAGGCTTGGTCTTTGACGGAGCCTCTGATTGAGACACTTGTGCTGAAGCTGGGATATCCTGAAACCTGTCCTGTTTGGAGGGGGGGCGGGAGTTCAGCGCCCCTGAGTTACAGCACCACCCGGGGGTCTGTTCTGCCTGGTACGGTGCCCGTGCGCAGGACACGAAACACGCCACACGTGGGTTATAGTTATCGTGTTAACCCCTACCCCGCCGGAGATACTGACATGCAATGAGAGGAGGAGGGTGCCGGAAACGTGTGTGATACATATGGAGACATGGTGTGCACACGCTACACACGTGTGGGAAGGTCTAAGAGACACTTCACACTGCAGATGATCTCACTCTTTCCCCACATCTCTCACACTCCTTCATTTCCTCCCCCCTCCCCTCACTGCTCCCGCTCCCCCTCCCCCTCCCCTCACTGCTCCCGCCCCCCCTCCCCTCACTGCTCCCGCCCCCCCTCCCCTCACTGCTCCCGCTCCCCCTCCCCTCACTGCTCCCGCTCCAACTCCCCTCACTGCTCCCGCTCCCCCTCCCCTCACTGCTCCCGCCCCCCCTCCCCTCACTGCTCCCGCTCCCCCTCCCCTCACTGCTCCCGCTCCAACTCCCCTCACTGCTCCCGCTCCCCCTCCCCTCACTGCTCCCGCTCCAACTCCCCTCACTGCTCCCGCTCCCCCTCCCCTCACTGCTCCCGCCCCCCCTCCCCTCACTGCTCCCGCCCCCCCTCCCCTCACTGCTCCCGCCCCCCCTCCCCTCACTGCTCCCGCCCCCCCTCCCCTCACTGCTCCCGCCCCCCCTCCCCTCACTGCTCCCGCTCCCCCTCCCCTCACTGCTCCCGCACCCCCTCCCCTCACTGCTCCCGCTCCAACTCCCCTCACTGCTCCCGCTCCCCCTCCCCTCACTGCTCCCGCTCCCCCTCCCCTCACTGCACCCCCTCCCCTCACTCTGCTCCCGCTCCCCCTCCCCTCACTGCTCCCGCTCCCCCTCCCCTCACTGCTCCCGCTCCCCTCCCCTCACTGCTCCCGCTCCCCCTCCCCTCACTGCTCCCCCTCCCTTCACTGCTCCCCCTCCCTTCACTGCTCCCCCTCCCCTCCCTTCACTGCTCCCCTTCCCCTCACTGCTCCCCCTCCCCTCACTGCTCCCCCTCCCCTCACTGCCCCCCTCCCCTCACTGCTCCCGCTCCCCCTCCCCTCACTGCTCCCCCTCCCCTCACTGCTCCCCCTCCCCTCCCTTCACTGCTCCCCCTCCCCTCCCTTCACTGCTCCCCCTCCCCTCACTGCTCCCCCTCCCTTCACTGCTCCCCCTCCCCTCACTGCTCCCTCTCCCCCTCCCCTCACTGCTACCGCTCCCCCTCCCCTTCCCCTCACTGCTCCCGCTCCCCTCCCGCTCCCCCTCCCCCTCCCCTCACTGCTCCCGCTCCCCCTCCCCTCACTGCTCCCGCTCCCCTTCCCCTCACTGCTCCCGCTCCCCCTCCCCTCACTGCTCCCGCTCCCCCTCCCCTCACTGCTCCCCCTCCCCTCCCCTCACTGCTCCCCCTCCCCTCACTGCTCCCGCTCCCCCTCCCCTCACTGCACCCCCTCCCTCACTGCTCCCGCTCCCCCTCCCCTCACTGCTCCCGCTCCCCCTCCCCTCACTGCTCCCGCTCCCCCTCCCCTCACTGCTCCCGCTCCCCCTCCCCTCACTGCTCCCCCTCCCTTCACTGCTCCCCCTCCCTTCACTGCTCCCCCTCCCCTCCCTTCACTGCTCCCCTTCCCCTCACTGCTCCCCCTCCCCTCACTGCTCCCCCTCCCCTCACTGCCCCCCTCACTGCTCCCGCTCCCCCTCCCCTCACTGCTCCCCCTCCCCTCACTGCTCCCCCTCCCCTCCCTTCACTGCTCCCCTCCCCTCCCTTCACTGCTCCCCCTCCCCTCACTGCTCCCCCTCCCTTCACTGCTCCCCCTCCCCTCACTGCTCCCTCTCCCCCTCCCCTCACTGCTACCGCTCCCCCTCCCCTTCCCCTCACTGCTCCCGCTCCCCTCCCGCTCCCCCTCCCCCTCCCCTCACTGCTCCCGCTCCCCCTCCCCTCACTGCTCCCGCTCCCTTCCCCTCACTGCTCCCGCTCCCCCTCCCCTCACTGCTCCCGCTCCCCCTCCCCTCACTGCTCCCCCTCCCCTCCCCTCACTGCTCCCCCTCCCTTCACTGCTCCCCCTCCCCTCACTGCTCCCCCTCCCCTCCCCTCACTGCTCCCCATCCCCTCACTGCTCCCCCTCCCCTCACTGCTCCCCCTCCCCTCACTGCTCCCTCTCCCCCTCCCCTCACTGCTCCCCCTCACTGCTCCCCCTCCCCTTACTGCTCCCCCTCACTGCTCCCCCACCCCCCTCACTGCTCCCCTTCCCCTCACTGCACCCCCTCCCCTCACTGCTTCCTCTCCCCCTCCCCTCACTGCTCCCCCTCCCCCTCACTGCTCCCCCTTCCCTCACTGCTCCCCCTCTCCCCTCACTGCTCCCCCTCCCCTCACTGCTCCTGCTCCTGCTCCCCCCCTCACTGCTCCCCCTCCCCTCACCTCACTGCTCCCTCTCACCCTCCCCTCACTGCTCCCCCTCCCCCCTCAGCTACCCCCTCACTGCTCCACCTCCCCTCACTGCTCCCCCTCACTGCTCCACCTCCCGCTCCCCCACCCCTCACTGCTCCCGCTCCCCTCACTGCTCCCGCTCCCCTCACTGCTCCCGCTCCCCCTCCCCTCACTGCTCCCCCCCACTCCCCCTCCCCTCACTGCTCCCCCTCGACTCACTGCTCCCCCTCCCCTCACTGCTCCCCCTCCCCTCACTACTCTCTGTCTCTCTGTCTCTCTCCTCCCTCTCTTTCCCTCTCATCCTCTCTCTCCCTCTCTCTCTTTCCCTCTCATCCTCTCTCTCCCTCTCTCTCTTTCCCTCTCATCCTCTCTCTCCCCCTCTCTCTCCACCCCTCTTTCTCTCTCTCTCCACCCTCCCCCCATTCTCTCTCTCTCTCCCCTCTCTCTCTATCTCTCCCCCTCTTTTTCTCTTCCCCTATCTCTCCCCATGTCTCTCTTCCCCCCCTCTCTCTCTCCCCTCTCCCCCCCCCCTCTCTATCTCTCCCCCTCTTTTTCTCTTCCCCTATCTCTCCCCATGTCTCTATCCCCCCCCCTCCCTCTCTCTCTCCCTCCCTCTCCCCGCCCCCCAGTCTCACCTCACTCTCTGTCCTGCAGATGTTGGATGTGACAGTATCACAGGTGTCCAGTCTTCATCCCGTTCTGGCAACTCAAGCCAGTCACATACAGCATCGGGTGAAGGAGAGGTGGGCCCAGCTACAGCAAGCACTCAGGTACTGTGAGTGCACACTCAGCTACAGCAAGCACTCAGGTATAGTGAGGGCACACTCAGCTATAGCAAGCACTCGGGTATAGTGAGTGCAGGCTCAGCTACAGCGAGCACTCGTGTACAGTGAGCACACACGCAGGCACAGCACGCACTCAGGTGTGGTGAGTGTACACTCACATTCAGCTATAGCACGCACTCATGTACAGTGAGTGCACACTCAGCTACAGCAAGCACGTCGCCACAGTGAGTGTGCACTCACACTCAGCTACAGCAAGCACTCGGTTACATTGAGCGCACACTCGGCTGCAGCAAGCACTCCGGTACAAGCACCCAGGTACAGTGAGTGCACACTCATCTACAGCAAGCACACAGGTACAGTGAGCACACACTCAGCTACAGCAAGCATGCAGGTACATTGAGTGCACACTCAGCTACAGCATGCACTCAGGTCCAGTGGGCACACACTTAGCTACAGCAATCACTCGGACACAGTGAGTGCACACTAAGCTACAGCAAGCACTCAGGTACAGTGAGCACACACTCAGACACAGCAAGCACTCAGGTATAGTGAGCAAGCACTCGGGTAGAGTGAGCACACACTCAGCTACTGCAAGCACAGGTCCCGAAAGCACACTCGGCTACAGCAAGCACTCAGGTACAGTCAGCACACCCTCAGATACAGCAAGCACTCAGGTACAGTGAGCACACACTCAGATATAGCAAGCACTCAGGTACAGATAGCACACACTCGGCTACAGCAAGCACTCAGGTACAGTGATCACACAATCAAGTACAACAAGCACTCAGGTACAGTGAGCGCACACTCAGCTACAGCAGGCACTCAGTTACAGAGAGCACATACTCAGCTACAGCAAGCACTCAGGGAAAGAGAGCACACACTGATCTACAGCAAGCACTCGCATACAGTGAGCACACACTCCGCTACAGCAAGCACTCACATACAGTAAGCACCCACTCGGCTACAACAAGCACTCGCGTACAGTGCACACACACTTGGCTACAGCAAGCACTCAGGTACAAAGAGCATACACTCAGCTACAGCAAGCATTCAGGTACAGAGAGAACACACTCACACCCAGCTACAGAAAGCACTCTGGTACAGTGAGCACACACTCAGCTACAGCAAGCACTCAGGTACAGTAAGCACACAATCAAATATAGCAAGCACTCAGGTACAGGAAGCACTCACTCAGATACAACAAGCACTCATGTACAGTGAACACTCATGCAGAGAGCTCACACAGTCACTCAACTACATCAAGCACTCAGGAACTGAGAGCACACACTCAGCTACAGCCAGGACTCAGGTACAGAGCATACACTCGGCTACAGCAAGTACTAGGGTACAGTGAGCGCACACTCAGCTACAGCAAGCACTCAGGAACAGAGAGCACATACTCAGCTACAGCAAGCACTCATGTACAGTGAGCACTCAGGCAGAGAGCGCACACAGTCACTCAACTACATCAAGCACTCAGGAACTAAGAGCACACACTCAGCTGCAGCCAGGACTCAGGTACAGAGAGCTCACACTCAGCTACAAGGAGTATTCAGGTACAGAGAGCACACACTCACACTCAGCTACAGCAAGCACTCAGGTACAGAAAGCACACACTCGGCTACACCAAGCACTTTGATTCAGCAGGCACTCGGGTACAGGGTGTACACACTCACACTACCCTACAGCAAGCACTTATGTACAGATAGAGAGCACACTTACACTCAGCTACAGAGAGCACACTTACACTCAGCTACATCAATCACTTAGATACAGAGTATACACACTCAGCTACAGCAGGTACTCAGGTACAGGGAGTACACACTCACACTCAGGCACACATCTTCATGACTGATAGGGCCTATGACCTCTGAGTACAGAAATGGTAAAACCGCGCCTGCTTTGTAACGCAAAGAGAAACCGCATCATTTACTCTGCACCAATTAGCAGCCGGGAAACGGCGCCCCAGCTTCTTAACGCGCGGAAATATCCCGTCCACTCGGCTCAATCTGGGGCTGTTTTCTGTACCCCAGTTTGCTCATTGCCCCGGGTACTTAGTGATGGCAGAGTATCATTGCCCCGGGTACTTAGTGATAGCAGAGTATCAGTGCCCGGGTACTTAGTGATGGCAGAGTATCAGTGCCCGGGTACTTAGTGATGGCAGAGTATCAGTGCCCGGGGATACTCACACCCCCTCCCCTGTCAGGCCTGCGCTGGGCTCCAATCCCTGGCTGCCTGCTTATTATTAGCGCTGAGGCGTCCCCCCGTCCTGTCCCGTAGGAACGAGCGGCCCGGGGAAGCGGGCAGGCCGCCGACCCCCTGCACAGAGGAGCAGAGCAGCGTGGGAACGCAGCAAGGGATGCTGGGAAACCTGGCCACAGTACCCAGGGTCAGTATACACAGCTCACGTGGTTCAAGGATGACCACAGTACCCAGGGTCAGTATACACAGCTCACGTGGTTCAAGGATGACCCCTAATCAGGGGAGAATGGGGAAGGGGGTACAGGGGGTGGGGGAGGGGGTACAGGGGTGAGGGAGGGGGTGCAGGGGGGAAGGGGGTACAGCTCCAAGCAGAGGGGGCCTGAAACGCAAGAGGTGTCATTATCTTTTATTGTTATGGCGCTAACATGTCCCGCTGCGCAGTACAATGTGTGAGCCTGGGGGAGGCGTAACATGGTGAGACACGTTAAGACTGAGACCGGGAGGAGGGTACTGACCTGCGGAGCTTACGCTCTAGATGGAGGTTCGGCCCCAGGAGTAGCTTCTTGCTGTTCTATACGCAGAGAGAAAATGGCAGCGCAGGGATTTGGGAGGTGAAGGAAGAGCGGCGGGACTGTGAGGCGCGGGCAACGACGGGACGCGGGCTCAGCAAGAGGTGTGCGACCGGATACACCTCCTCCTAATACACAGGCATCGGTGACACGGACCCCTCACCCCCTCCAATACACAGGGACACGTACCTCACACCTCCTCCTAATACACAGGGACACGTACCTCACACCTCCTCCTAATACACGGGGACACGTACCTCTCACCTCCTCCTAATACACAGGGACACGTACTGTACCTCTCACCCCCTCCTAATACACGGGGACACGTACCTCTCACCTCCTCCTAATACACAGGGACACGTACCTCTCACCTCCTAATACACAGGGACACATACTTCTCACCTCCACCTAATACACGGGGACACGTACCTCTCACCTCCTCCTAATACACAGGGACACGTACCTCTCACCTCCTCCTAATACACAGGGACACGTACCTCTCACCTCCTCCTAATACACAGGGACACGTAACTCTAACCTCCTCCTAATACACAGGGACACGTACCTCTCACCTCCTTCTAATACACAGGGACACATACTTCTCACCTCCTCCTAATACACAGGGACACGTACCTCTCACCCCTGATACACAGACATCGGGGAGACCTCCCTGCATATGTTTTATACAGTGCTCAGTGTGTTTCACCTCTCTTTTACTGCTGACCTTCAGGAGGAGGAACTCCCTGGAGAGCAGAGAGAGAGTGAGGAAGGTGGCTCAGAATGAGGCTGTGTTACGTGCATCGTGCCCAGGGGCCCCAGAGGTAAGGAAATTAGGGGACTTTCCCTTCTACCACTGAACATCCCAGACATGCCCACCTCACTCGCCCAACGCCTCCCATCTCTCTCCTACTAATGAGAGCCATAGACATGCCCACCTCACTCACCCAACGCCTCCCATCTCTCTCCTACTAATGAGAGCCATAGACATGCCCACCTCACCCACCCAACGCCTCCCATCTCTCTCCTACTAATGAGAGCCATAGACATGCCCACCTCACTCACCCAACGCCTCCCATCTCTCTCCTACTAATGAGAGCCATAGACATGCCCTCCTCACTCACCCAACGCCTCCCATCTCTCTCCTACTAATGAGAGCCATAGACATGCCCACCTCACTCACCCAATGTCTCCCATCTCTATCCTACTAATGAGATCCATAGACATGCCCACCTCACTCACCCAACGCCTCCCATCTCTCTCCTACTAATGAGAGCCATAGACATGCCCAACCTCACTCACCCAACTCCTCCCATCTCTCTCCTACTAATGAGAGCCATAGACATGCCCACCTCACTCACCCAACGCCTCCCATCTCTCTCCTACTAATGAGAGCCATAGACATGCCCACCTCACTCACCCAACGCCTCCCATCTCTCTCCTACTAATGAGATCCATAGACATGCCCACCTCACCCACCGTCTCCCATCTCTCTCCTACTAATGAGATCCATAGACATGCCCACCTCACTCACCCAACGTCTCCCATCTCTCTCCTACTAATGAGAGCCATAGACACGCCCACCTCACTCACCCAACGCCTCCCATCTCTCTCCTACTAATGAGATCCATAGACATGCCCACCTCACTCGCCCAACGCCTCCCATCTCTCTCCTACTAATGAGATCCATAGACATGCCCACCTCACTCACCCAACGTCTCCCATCTCTCTCCTACTAATGAGAGCCATAGACATGCCCACCTCACTCACCCAACGCCTCCCATCTCTCTCCTACTAATGAGATCCATAGACATGCCCACCTCACTCGCCCAACGCCTCCCATCTCTCTCCTACTAATGAGATCCATAGACATGCCCACCTCACTCACCCAACGTCTCCCATCTCTCTCCTACTAATGAGAGCCATAGACATGCCCACCTCACTCACCCAACGCCTCCCATCTCTCTCCTACTAATGAGATCCATAGACATGCCCACCTCACTCGCCCAACGCCTCCCATCTCTCTCCTACTAATGAGAGCCATAGACATGCCCACCTCACTCGCCCAACGCCTCCCATCTCTCCTACTAATGAGAGCCATAGACATGCCCACCTCACTCGCCCAACGCCTCCCATCTCTCTCCTACTAATGAGAGCCATAGACATGCCCACCTCACTCACCCAACGCCTCCCATCTCTCCTACTAATGAGAGCCATAGACATGCCCACCTCACTCGCCCAACGCCTCCCATCTCTATCCTACTGAGAGCCATAGAAAAGCCCAACCTCACTCGCCCAACGCCTCCCATCTCTCTCCTACTAATGAGATCCATAGACATGCCCACCTCACTCACCCAACGCCTCCCATCTCTCTCCTACTAATGAGATCCATAGACATGCCCACCTCACTCACCCAACGCCTCCCATCTCTCTCCTACTAATGAGATCCATAGACATGCCCACCTCACTCGCCCAACGCCTCCCATCTCTCTCCTACTAATGAGAGCCATAGACATGCCCACCTCACTCGCCCAACGCCTCCCATCTCTATCCTACTAATGAGAGCTATAGACATGCCCACCTCACTCACCCAACATCTCTCCCATCTCTATCCTACTAATGAGAGCTATAGACATGCCCACCTCACTCACCCAACGTCTCCCATCTCTCTCCTACTAATGAGAGCTATAGACATGTCCACCTCACTCCCCAACGTCTCCCATCTCTCTCCTACTAATGAGAGCCATAGACATGCCCACCTCACTCACCCAACGCCTCCCATCTCTCTCCTACTAATGAGAGCCATAGACATGCCCACCTCACTCACCGTCTCCCATCTCTCTCCAACTAATGAGATCCATAGACATGCCCACCTCACTCACCCAACGCCTCCCATCTCTCTCCTACTAATGAGAGCCATAGACATGCCCACCTCACTCACCCAACTCCTCCCATCTCTCTCCTACTAATGAGAGCCATAGACATGCCCACCTCACTCGCCCAACGCCTCCCATCTCTCTCCTACTGAGAGCCATAGAAAAGCCCAACCTCACTCGCCCAACGCCTCCCATCTCTCTCCTACTAATGAGATCCATAGACATGCCCACCTCACTCGCCCAACGCCTCCCATCTCTCTCCTACTAATGAGATCCATAGACATGCCCACCTCACTCGCCCAACGCCTCCCATCTCTCTCCTACTAATGAGATCCATAGACATGCCCACCTCACTCGCCCAACGCCTCCCATCTCTCTCCTACTAATGAGATCCATAGACATGCCCACCTCACTCACCCAACGCCTCCCATCTCTCTCCTACTAATGAGATCCATAGACATGCCCACCTCACTCACCCAACGCCTCCCATCTCTCTCCTACTAATGAGATCCATAGACATGCCCACCTCACTCACCCAACGCCTCCCATCTCTCTCCTACTAATGAGATCCATAGACATGCCCACCTCACTCACCCAACGTCTCCCATCTCTCTCCTACTAATGAGAGCCATAGACATGCCCACCTCACTCGCCCAACGCCTCCCATCTCTATCCTACTAATGAGAGCTATAGACATGCCCACCTCACTCACCCAACATCTCTCCCATCTCTCTCCTACTAATGAGAGCTATAGACATGTCCACCTCACTCCCCAACGTCTCCCATCTCTCTCCTACTAATGAGAGCCATAGACATGCCCACCTCACTCACCCAACGCCTCCCATCTCTCTCCTACTAATGAGAGCCATAGACATGCCCACCTCACTCACCGTCTCCCATCTCTCTCCAACTAATGAGATCCATAGACATGCCCACCTCACTCACCCAACGCCTCCCATCTCTCTCCTACTAATGAGAACCATAGACATGCCCACCTCACTCACCCAACGCCTCCCATCTCTATCCTACTAATGAGAGCCATAGACATGCCCACCTCACTCACCCAACTCCTCCCATCTCTATCCTACTTATGAGATTCATAGACATGCCCACCTCACTCACCCAACGCCTCCCATCTCTATCCTACTAATGAGAGCCATAGACATGCCCACCTCACTCACCGTCTCCCATCTCTCTCCTACTAATGAGAGCTATAAACATGCCCACCTCACTCACCCAACTCCTCCCATCTCTCTCCTACTAATGAGAGCCATAGACATGCCCACCTCACTCACCGTCTCCCATCTCTCTCCTACTAATGAGATCCATAGACATGCCCACCTCACTCGCCCAACGCCTCCCATCTCTCTCCTACTAATGAGAGCCATAGACATGCCCACCTCACTCACCCAACGCCTCCCATCTCTCTCCTACTAATGAGAGCCATAGACATGCCCACCTCACTCACCCAACGCCTCCCATCTCTCTCCTACTAATGAGAGCCATAGACATGCCCACCTCACTCAACCAACTCCTCCCATCTCTCTCCTACTAATGAGGGCCATAGACATGCCCACCTCACTCACCCAACGCCTCCCATCTCTCTCCTACTAATGAGATCCATAGACATGCCCACCTCACTCACCCAACGCCTCCCATCTCTCTCCTACTAATGAGGGCCATAGACATGCCCACCTCACTCACCCAATGTCTCCCATCTCTCTCCTACTAATGAGAGCCATAGACATGCCCACCTCACTCACCCAACGCCTCCCATCTCTCTCCTACTAATGAGATCCATAGACATGCCCACCTCACTCACCCAACGCCTCCCATCTCTCTCCTACTAATGAGAGCCATAGACATGCCCACCTCACCCACCGTCTCCCATCTCTCTCCTACTAATGAGAGCTATAAACATGCCCACCTCACTCACCCAACGCCTCCCATCTCTATCCTACTAATGAGAACCATAGACATGCCCACCTCACCCAACACCTCCCATCTCTCTCCTACTAATGAGAGCCATAGATATGCCCACCTCACTCACCTAACGTCTCCCATCTCTCTCCTACTAATGAGAGCCATAGACATGCCCACCTCACTCGCCCAACGCCTCCCATCTCTCTCCTACTAATGAGAGCCATAGACATGCCCACCTCACTCACCCAACGCCTCCCATCTCTCTCCTACTAATGAGGGCCACAGATATGCCCACCTCACCCAACGCTTCCCATCTCTATCCTACTAATGAGAGCCATAGACATGCCCACCTCACTCACCCAACGTCTCCCATCTCTCTCCTACTAATGAGAGCCATAGACATGCCCACCTCACTCACCCAACGCCTCCCATCTCTCTCCTACTAATGAGATCCATAGATATGCCCACCTCACTCACCCAACACCTCCCATCTCTCTCCTACTAATGAGATCCATAGACATGCCCACCTCACTCGCCCAACGCCTCCCATCTCTCTCCTACTAATGAGAGCCATAGACATGCCCACCTCACTCAGCCAACGCCTCCCATCTCTCTCCTACTAATGAGATCCATAGATATGCCCACCTCACTCACCCAACACCTCCCACCTCTCTCCTACTAATGAGATACATAGACATGCCCACCTCACTCGCCCAACGTCTCCCATCTCTCTCCTACTAATGAGAGCCATAGACACGCCCACCTCACTCACCCAACGCCTCCCATCTCTCTCCTACTAATGAGATCCATAGATATGCCCACCTCACTCACCCAACACCTCCCATCTCTCTCCTACTAATGAGAGCCATAGACATGCCCACCTCACTCACCCAACGCCTCCCATCTCTCTGCTACTAATGACAGCCATAGACATCCTCTTTTAACTGAACCGCACCCACCCATCTCTATCCCGATACGGACTTCTACAGACCCGCTCTACCCTAGCCCTAACCCATGGCAAACCGTCTCTATCCTATCACTAACCAAGCAGATATCCCGGCACACCAGTGGTCTTAGTGAAATACTGTATAAAATGTGTTTTATTTAGATCAGGGTCCACGTTTTGGTCCAACCTTGGGGGATTACAGCTAGTGGGTGGGGTCTGTGCCTTTTTTCAGGTAGAGGTCACTGAGAGGAGGGTATTTAAAGTATACTGTGGGGCTTAATCTGGTCATTTTGACAAATCTCAGCCCTGATTTAAATAAACGCATTTTATATTTAATTAAGACCACTTGGAGCGCCCGGATATCTTCTTGTTTACTGTGCAGGAGATCTCTCTGGCTCACTGGATTCATGATCACACGCGCGCAGATCAACAATACCACGAGTGATCCTTTTCTAATACATTGTCTATCCTACTACTGAAATTCTCAGACAGAGGATTTAACCACAGCCATCCACCACTAGCCGATCATACACACCCATCGACAGGCAGGTCCTAATCTAACCCAAAGCTTCTCATCTCCCACCATCCCACTAAAATACACAGTTAGATACTTAAGCATTCATCCATCTCATTTCTACCACTGAAATGCTACCTAAGCATGGCCATCAACCTGTATCCTACCACTGAAATCCCTCTTAAGCACGGCCATCAACCTGTATCCTACCACGGAAATCCCTCTTAAGCACGGCCATCAACCTGTATCCTACCACTGAAATCCCACTTAAGCACGGCCATCAACCTGTATCCTACCACGGAAATCCCTCTTAAGCACGGCCATCAACCTGTATCCTACCACTGAAATCCCACTTAAGCACGGCCATCAACCTGTATCCTACCACTGAAATCCCACTTAAGCATGGCCATCAATCTGTATCCTACCACTGAAATCCCACTTAAGCATGGCCATCAATCTGTATCCTACCACTGAAATCCCACTTAAGCATGGCATCCACCTGTATCCTACCACTGAAATCCCACTTAAGCATGGCCACCAACCTGTATTCTACCACTGAAATCCCACTTAAGCATGGCCAGCAACCTGTATTCTACCACTGAAATCCCACTTAAGCATGGCCACCAACCTGTATTCTACCACTGAAATCCCACTTAAGCATGGCATCCACCTGTATCCTACCACTGAAATCCCACTTAAGCATGGCCACCAACCTGTGTTCTACCACTAAAATTCAACAAAATGACAAAAACAAATACTGTACCAAGTTTACACAAACTGATCCAAAAGGAAAGCGTGTCCCTGATCCAAGGAGCTTACACCCGACATACATTACACGGACAGTTGATTGTGTTGAACATAAGAAATGACTTCAGTTTGTGATTAGTGAGTACCGTGCTCGTACACGTGTGCACTCGGTTGTGAGTGTGTAGTGGTCTCTGCTCACTCTCTGTACGAGTTATAACAGTTGCCATCTCCCCAGGTCAGCCGCCTGCTAGATGAGCTCAGCTCCACGAAGTGCTGGCTGCAGAGCCTGGAAGGTCCTCTGTCAGAACCTACAGCCATGCGCAGCCCAGAACTGATCCGCAGAGACCTGTGCGAGGTGGCCGTCCTGGAGAGAGAGGTGGAATCCCGGGGTCTGGCACTGCACTCACTCGGGGAGAGAGCAAGGGGGCCCGTAACCCCCAAACAGAGCATGAGTGAGGAGACGGAAGGGAAGGTGCAGGAAGTGGAGGAGAGGTGAGGAGTTGGGAGAATGTACTAGAGGTGGAGGGGAGCCGAGAAACGGGGGAATGGTGCAGGAGCTGGGAGAAGGTACTAGAGGTGGAGGGGAGCCGAGAAACGGGGGAATGGTGCAGGAGCTGGGAGAAGGTACTAGAGGTGGAGGGGAGCCGAGAAACGGGGGAAAGGTGCAAGAGCTGGGAGAAGGTGTAGGTGGTGGAGGAGAGGTGAGGAACGGGGGAAAGGTGCAGGAGCTGGGAGAAGGTGTAGGTGGCGAAGGAAAGGTGAGGAGCTGGAGAGAAGGTGCAGGAGGAGAAGCGGGGAGCTGGAGGGAAGGGGAAGAGGTGATGAGCGGGGAGACGGTGGAGATGTGAAGAGTGGGGGGGAAGGTGCAGGAGGTAGAGAAGAGGTGAGGAGTGGGGAGAACGTGCAGGAGAATTGAGGAGTGGGGGGGAAGGTACAGGAGAGGTGCGGGGGAGGTGGAGTAGAGGTGAGGACCAGGGGAGTGGTGGGGAGGTGGAGGAGAGGAGTAGGGGGGAGGTGGAGTAGAGGTAAGGAGCAGGGGAGGTGGGGGGAAGGTACTGGAGGTAGAGGAGAGGTGAGGAGCAGGGGAGTGGGGTGGAGGAGAGGTGAAGAGCACGGGGTGGGGGGGAGGTAGAGGCGTTGTGAGGAGCTGGGGTGGGGAGGGGGGGTCATGTATCAAAGGGTGTTTGTAAGAGACGTGTGCAGAGGCACGCAATGGAGACCGTTTAAAGTGAAACTAAAATGAGGCTTTATTGCGCCTGTCCCTTTAACACAGCAAAAACATTCAAAATAAGCAAAAGAAAACCTGCTCCTCTTTGGAGAATATCTAAACATGTAGTCCAGCCCTCTCTAACAGTGTGTGTGTGTGTGTGTATATTATATGGTGGGGCGGGTGGTCCTTAGCGTCCGTCAGATTGTATGGTGGGGCGGGTGGTCCTTATCTGCCCTTAGATTTTATGGTGGGGCGGGTGGTCCTTATCTTCTGTCAGATTATATGGTGGGGCGGGTGGGATTGTATGGTGGGGCGGGTAGTCTCTATCTGCCGTCAGATTATATGGTGGGGCGGGTGGTCTCTATCTGCCGTCAGATTGTATGGTGGGGCGGGTGGTCCTTATCTGCCATTAGATTATATGGTGGGGGCGGGTGGTCCTTATCTTCTGTCAGATTATATGGTTGGGCGGGTGGGATTGTATGGTGGGGCGGGTGGTCCTTATCTGCCATTAGATTATATGGTGGGGCGGGTGGTCCTTATCGTCCGTCAGATTATATGGTGGGGCGGGTGGTCCTTATCGTCCGTAAAATTGTATGGTGGGGCGGGTGGTCCTTATCTGCCATTAGATTGTATGGTGGGGCGGGTGGTCTTTATCTGCCGTTAGATTGTATGGTGGGGTGGGTGGTCTCTATCTGCCGTCAGATTGTATGGTGGGGGCGGCTGGTCCTTATCGTCCATCAGATTGTATGGTGGGGGCGGGTGGTCCTTTTCTGCTGTCAGATTATATAGTGGGGTGGGTGGTCTCTATCTGCTGTCAGATTGTATGGTGGGGCGGGTGGTCTCTATCTGCTGTCAGATTATATAGTGGGGCGGGTGGTCCTTATCGTCCATCAGATTGTATGGTGGGGCGGGTGGTCTCTATCTGCCGTCAGATTATATAGTGGGGCGGGTGCTCCTTATCGTCCGTCAGATTGTATGGTGGGGGCGGGTGGTCCTTTTCTGCTGTCAGATTATATAGTGGGGTGGGTGGTCTCTATCTGCTGTCAGATTGTATGGTGGGGCGGGTGGTCTCTATCTGCTGTCAGATTATATAGTGGGGCGGGTGGTCCTTATCATCCGTCAGATTGTATGGTGGGGGCAGGTGGTCCTTTTCTGCCATCAGATTGTATGGTGGGGCGGGTGGTCTCTATCTGCTGTCAGATTATATAGTGGGGCGGGTGGTCCTTATCATCCGTCAGATTGTATGGTGGGGGCAGGTGGTCCTTTTCTGCCGTCAGATTGTATGGTGGGGCGGGAGGTCCTTATCATCCATCAGATTGTTTGGTGGGGCGGGTGGTCCTTATCTGCCGGCAGATTGTATGGTGGGGGCGGGTGGTCTCTATCTGCCGTCAGATTGTATGGTGGGGCGGGTGGTCCTTATTGTCCGTCAGATTGTATGGTGGGGTGGGTGGTCCTTATCATCCGTCAGATTGTATGGTGGGGCGGGTGGTCCTTATCGTCCGTCAGATTGTATGGTGGGGTGGGTGGTCCTTATCGTCCGTCAGATTGTATGGTGGGGCGGGTGGTCCTTAGCGTCCGTCAGATTGTATGGTGGGGTGGGTGGTCCTTATCGTCCGTCAGATTGTATGGTGGGGCGGGTGGTCCTTAGCGTCCGTTAGATTGTATGGTGGAGGTGGGTGGTCCTTATTGTCCGTCAGATTGTATGGTGGGGGCGGGTGGTCATTATCTGCCATCAGATTGTATGGTGGAGGTGGGTGGTCTCTATCTGCCGTCTGATTGTATGGTGGGGCGGGTGGTCCTTAGCGTCCATCAGATTGTATGGTGGAGGTGGGTGGTCCTTATTGTCCGTCAGATTGTATGGTGGGGGCGGGTGGTCCTTACCGTCCGTCAGATTGTATGGTGGAGCGGGTGGTCCTTATCGTCCATCAGATTGTATGGTGGAGCGGGTGGTCATTATCTGCCATCAGATTGTATGGTGGAGGTGGGTGGTCTCTATCTGCCGTCTGATTGTATGGTTGGGCGGGTGGTCCTTATCTGCCGTCTGATTGTATGGTGGAGGTGGGTGGTCTCTATCTGCCATTAGATTGTATGGTGGGGCGGGTGGTCTCTATCTGCCATCAGATTGTATGGTGGGGCGGGAGGTCCTTATCGTCCATCAGATTGTATGGTGGGACGGGTGGTGCCGTCAGATTGTATGGTGGGGCGGGTGGTCTTTATCTGCCGTCAGATTGTATGGTGGGGCGGGTGGTCTCTATCTGCCGTCAGATTGTATGGTGGGGCGGGAGGTCCTTATCGTCCGTCAGATTGTATGGTGGGGGCGGGTGGTCCTTACCGTCCGTCAGATTGTATGGTGGAGCGGGTGGTCCTTATCGTCCATCAGATTGTATGGTGGAGGTGGGTGGTCTCTATCTGCCGTCAGATTGTATGGTGGGGCGGGTGGTCCTTATCTGCCGTCAGATTGTATGGTGGAGGTGGGTGGTCTCTATCTGCCATTAGATTATATGGTGGGGGCGGGTGGTCCTTATCTGCCCTTAGATTTTATGGTGGGGCGGGTGGTCCTTATTGTCCGTCAGATTATATGGTGGGGCGGGTGGTCCTTATCTGCCATTAGATTGTATGGTGGGGCGGGAGGTCCTTATCTGCCATTAGATTATATGGTGGGGCGGGTGGTCCTTATCTGCCATTAGATTGTATGGTGGGGCGGGAGGTCCTTATCTGCCGTCAGATTGTATGGTGGGGCGGGTGGTCCTTATCGTCCATAAAATTGTATGGTGGGGCGGGTGGTCTCTATCTGCCGTCAGATTGTATGATGGGGGCGGGTGGTCCTTATCGTCCATAAAATTGTATGGTGGGGTGGGTGGTCTCTATCTGCCGTCAGATTGTATGGTGGGGGCAGGACGTCCTTATCTGCCATCAGATTATATGGTGGGGCGGGTGGTCCTTATTGTCCGTCAGATTGTATGGTGGGGTGGGTGGTCCTTATCATCCGACAGATTGTATGGTGGGGCGGGTGGTCCTTATCGTCCATCAGATTGTATGGTGGGGTGGATGGTCTCTATCTGCCGTCAGATTGTATGGTGGGGCGGGTGGTCTCTATCTGCCGTCAGATTGTATGGTGGGGCGGGTGGTCTCTATCTGCAGTCAGATTGTATGGTGGGGTGGGTGGTCTCTATCAGCCGTCAGATTGTATGGTGGGTGGGTGGTCCTTATCGTCCGTCAGATTGTATGGTGGAGCGGGTGGTCCTTATCGTCCATCAGATTGTATGGTGGAGCGGGTGGTCGTTATCTGCCATCAGATTGTATGGTGGAGGTGGGTGGTCTCTATCTGCCGTCAGATTGTATGGTGGGGCGGGTGGTCCTTATCTGCCGTCAGATTGTATGGTGGAGGTGGGTGGTCTCTATCTGCCATTAGATTATATGGTGGGGGCGGGTGGTCCTTATCTGCCCTTAGATTTTATGGTGGGGCGGGTGGTCCTTATTGTCCGTCAGATTATATGGTGGGGCGGGTGGTCCTTATCTGCCATTAGATTGTATGGTGGGGCGGGAGGTCCTTATCTGCCATTAGATTATATGGTGGGGCGGGTGGTCCTTATCTGCCATTAGATTGTATGGTGGGGCGGGAGGTCCTTATCTGCCGTCAGATTGTATGGTGGGGCGGGTGGTCCTTATCGTCCATAAAATTGTATGGTGGGGCGGGTGGTCTCTATCTGCCGTCAGATTGTATGATGGGGGCGGGTGGTCCTTATCGTCCATAAAATTGTATGGTGGGGTGGGTGGTCTCTATCTGCCGTCAGATTGTATGGTGGGGGCAGGACGTCCTTATCTGCCATCAGATTATATGGTGGGGCGGGTGGTCCTTATTGTCCGTCAGATTGTATGGTGGGGTGGGTGGTCCTTATCATCCGACAGATTGTATGGTGGGGCGGGTGGTCCTTATCGTCCATCAGATTGTATGGTGGGGTGGATGGTCTCTATCTGCCGTCAGATTGTATGGTGGGGCGGGTGGTCTCTATCTGCCGTCAGATTGTATGGTGGGGCGGGTGGTCTCTATCTGCAGTCAGATTGTATTGTGGGGTGGGTGGTCTCTATCTGCCGTCAGATTGTATGGTGGGTGGGTGGTCCTTATCGTCTGTCAGATTGTATGGTGGGGCAGGTGGTCCTTTGCTGCCGTCAGATTGTATGGTGGGGCGGGTGGTCTCTATCTGCCGTCAGATTGTATGGTGGAGGTGGGTGGTCTCTATCTGCCATCAGATTGTATGGTGGGGCGGGTGGTCTCTATCTGCCATCAGATTGTATGGTGGGGCGGGTGGTCTCTATCTGCCGTCAGATTGTATGGTGGGGCGGGTGGTCCTTATCGTCCGTCAGATTGTATGGTGGGTCGGGTGGTCTCTATCTGCCGTCAGATTGTATGGTGGGGCAGGTGGTCCTTTTCTGCCGTCAGATTGTATGGTGGGGGCGGGTGGTCTCTATCTGCCATCAGATTGTATGGTGGAGGTGGGTGGTCTCTATCTGCCGTCAGATTGTATGGTGGAGGTGGGTGGTCTCTATCTGCCATCAGATTGTATGGTGGGGCGGGTGGTCTCTATCTGCCGTCAGATTGTGTGGTGGGACGGGTGGTCCTTATCGTCCGTCAGATTGTATGGTGGGGCAGGTGGTCCTTTTCTGCCGTCAGATTGTATGGTGGGGCGGGTGGTCCTTATCTGCCGTCAGATTGTATGGTGGGGTGGGTGGTCCTTATCATCCGTCAGATTGTATGGTGGGGCGGGTGGTCCTTATCTGCCGTCAGACTGTATGGTGGGGCGGGTGGTCCTTATCGTCCATCAGATTGTATGGTGGGGCGGGTGGTCCTTTTCTGCCGTCAGATTGTATGGTGGGGCGGGTGGTCCTTATCTGCCATTAGATTGTATGGTGGAGGTGGGTGGTCTCTATCTGCTGTCAGATTGTATGGTGGGGTGGGTGGTCCTTATCATCCGTCAGATTGTATGGTGGGGCGGGTGGTTCTTATCGTCCGTCAGATTGTATGGTGGGGTGGGTGGTCCTTATCATCCGTCAGATTGTATGGTGGGGCGGGTGGTTCTTATCGTCCGTCAGATTGTATGGTGGGGTGGGTGGTCCTTATCGTCTGTCAGATTGTATGGTGGGGCAGGTGGTTCTTATCGTCCGTCAGATTGTATGGTGGGGGCGGGTGGTCCTTATCTGCCATCAGATTGTATGGTGGGGGCGGGTGGTCCTTATCGTCCGTCAGATTGTATGGTGGGGCGGGAGGTCCTTATCTGCCATCAGATTGTATGTTTTGCTTTGATGGGCAGTTTTCTACTCGCAGTTTTCTGCATCTGGCCATTGGACAGAGAGGTTTGAACCCTTCACGCTCTGCTCCCCTCTCAGGTTCCGCTCGGTACAGGACGCACTCCGCCGTCGCACCTCCGATCTGCAGGATACGTTGGTGCTCTCAGAATTCCTGAAGATCGTACAGATGGAAGAAGACAAAAGGAACAGAGAGATGGTGAGATGTGTGTGTGTGTGTGTGTATGTGTGTGTATGTATGTGTGTGTATGTATGTATGTATGTATGTATGTATGTATGTATGTATGTGTGTGTGTGTGTGTGTGTGTGTGTGTGTGTGTGTGTGTGTGTGTGTGTGTGTGTGTGTGTGTGTGACTGAGGGAGGGCAGTGTGTGTGAGAGACTGAGGGAGGGCAGTGTGTGTGAGAGACTGGGGGAGGGCAGTGGGTGTGTGAGACTGAGGAAGGGCATTGTGTGTGTGTGTGTGTGTGTGTGTGTGTGTGTGTGTGTGTGTGTGTGTGTGTGTGTGTGTGTGTGTGTGTGTGTGTGACTGAGGGAGGGCAGTGTGTGTGAGAGACTGGGGGAGGGCAGTGTGTGTGTGAGACTGAGGAAGGGCATTGTGTGTGTGTGTGTGTGTGTGTGTGTGTGTGACTGAGGGAGGGCAGTGTGTGTGTGTGTGTGTGTGTGTGTGTGTGTGTGTGTGTGTGTGTGTGTGTGTGTGTGTGTGTGTGTGTGTGTGTGTGTGTGTGTGTGTGTGTGTGTGTGTGTGTGTGTGTGACTGAGGGAGGGCAGTGTGTGTGAGACTGAGGGAGGGCAGTGTGTGTGTGAGACTGAGGGAGGGCAGTGTGTGTGTGAGACTGAGGGAGGGCAGTGTGTGTGTGAGACTGAGGGAGGGTAGTGTGTGTGTGAGACTGAGGGAGGGCAGTGTGTGTGTGAACCTGAGGGAGGGCAGTGTGTGTGTGTGAGACTGAGGGAGGGCAGTGTGTGTGAGAGACTGAGGGAGGGCAGTGTGTGAGATTGAGGGAGGGCAGTGTGTGTGTGAGACTGAGGGAGGGCAGTGTGTGTGTGAGACTGAGGGAGGGCAGTGCGTGTGTGAGACTGAGGGAGGGCAGTGCGTGTGAGAGACTGAGGGAGGGCAGTGTGTGTATGAGAGACTAAGGGAGGGCAGTGTGTGTGAGAGACTGAGGGAGGGCAGTGTGTGTGTGAGACTGAGGAAGGGCATTGTGTGTGTGTGTGTGTGTGTGTGTGTGACTGAGGGAGGGCATTGTGTGTGTGTGTGTGTGTGTGTGTGTGTGTGTGTGTGTGTGTGTGTGTGTGTGTGTGTGTGTGTGTGTGTGTGTGTGTGTGTGTGTGTGTGACTGAGGGAGGGCAGTGTGTGTGAGAGACTGAGGGAGGGCAGTGTGTGTGAGAGACTGGGGGAGGGCAGTGGGTGTGTGAGACTGAGGAAGGGCATTGTGTGTGTGTGTGTGTGTGTGTGTGTGTGTGTGTGTGTGTGTGTGTGTGTGTGTGTGTGTGTGTGTGTGTGTGTGTGTGTGTGTGTGTGTGTGTGACTGAGGGAGGGCAGTGTGTGTGAGAGACTGGGGGAGGGCAGTGTGTGTGTGAGACTGAGGAAGGGCATTGTGTGTGTGTGTGTGTGTGTGACTGAGGGAGGGCAGTGTGTGTGTGTGTGTGTGTGTGTGTGTGTGTGTGTGTGTGTGTGTGTGTGTGTGTGTGTGTGTGTGTGTGTGTGTGTGTGTGTGTGTGTGTGTGTGTGTGTGTGTGACTGAGGGAGGGCAGTGTGTGTGAGACTGAGGGAGGGCAGTGTGTGTGTGAGACTGAGGGAGGGCAGTGTGTGTGTGAGACTGAGGGAGGGCAGTGTGTGTGTGAGACTGAGGGAGGGTAGTGTGTGTGTGAGACTGAGGGAGGGCAGTGTGTGTGTGAACCTGAGGGAGGGCAGTGTGTGTGTGTGAGACTGAGGGAGGGCAGTGTGTGTGAGAGACTGAGGGAGGGCAGTGTGTGAGATTGAGGGAGGGCAGTGTGTGTGTGAGACTGAGGGAGGGCAGTGTGTGTGTGAGACTGAGGGAGGGCAGTGCGTGTGTGAGACTGAGGGAGGGCAGTGCGTGTGAGAGACTGAGGGAGGGCAGTGTGTGTATGAGAGACTAAGGGAGGGCAGTGTGTGTGAGAGACTGAGGGAGGGCAGTGTGTGTGTGAGACTGAGGAAGGGCATTGTGTGTGTGTGTGTGTGTGTGTGTGTGTGACTGAGGGAGGGCATTGTGTGTGTGTGTGTGTGTGTGTGTGTGTGTGTGTGTGTGTGTGTGTGTGTGTGTGTGTGTGTGTGTGTGTGTGTGTGTGTGTGTGTGACTGAGGGAGGGCAGTGTGTGTATGAGAGACTGAGGGAGGGCAGTGTGTGTGAGAGACTGAGGGAGGGCAGTGTGTGAGACTGAGGGAGGGCAGTGTGTGTGAGACTGAGGGAGGGCAGTGTGTGTGTGTGAGACTGAGGGAGGGCAGTGTGTGTGAGAGACTGAGGGAGGGCAGTGTGTGAGATTGAGGGAGGGCAGTGTGTGTGTGAGACTGAGGGAGGGCAGTGTGTGTGAGACTGAGGGAGGGCAGTGTGTGTGTGAGACTGAGGGAGGGCAGTGTGTGTGTGAGACTGAGGGAGGGCAGTGTGTGTGTGAGACTGAGGGAGGGCAGTGCGTGTGAGAGACTGAGGGAGGGCAGTGTGTGTATGAGAGACTGAGGGAGGGCAGTGTGTGTGTGAGACTGAGGGAGGGCAGTGTGTGTGTGAGACTGAGGGAGGGCATTGTGTGTGTGAGAGACTGAGGGAGGGCAGTGTGTGTGTGAGAGACTGAGGGAGGGCAGTGTGTGTGTGTGTGTGTGTGTCTGACAGAGGGAGGGCAGTGCGTGTGAGAGACTGAGGGAGGGCTGTGTGTGTGAGAGACTGAGGGAGGGCTGTGTGTGTGTGTGAGTGAGAGAGAGAGAGACTGAGGGAGGGCAGTGTGTGTGAGAGACTGAAGGAGGGCAGTGTGTGTGTGTGTGTGTGTGTGTGTGTGTGTGTGTGTGTGTGTGTGTGTGTGTGCGTGCGTGTGTGTGTGTGTGTGTGTGTGACTGAGGGAGGGCAGTGTGTGTGAGAGACTGGGGGAGGGCAGTGTGTGTGTGAGACTGGGGGAGGGCATTGTGTGTGTGTGTGTGTGTGTGTGTGTGTGTGTGTGTGTGTGTGTGTGTGTGTGTGTGTGTGTGTGTGTGTGTGTGTGTGTGTGTGTGTGTGTGTGTGTGTGTGTGTGTGTGTGTGTGTGTGTGTGTGTGTGTGACTGAGGGAGGGCAGTGTGTGTGAGAGACTGAGGGAGGGCAGTGTGTGAGATTGAGGGAGGGCAGTGTGTGTGTGAGACTGAGGGAGGGCAGTGTGTGTGAGACTGAGGGAGGGCAGTGTGTGTGAGACTGAGGGAGGGCAGTGTGTGTGTGAGACTGAGGGAGGGCAGTGTGTGTGTGAGACTGAGGGAGGGCAGTGTGTGTGTGAGACTGAGGGAGGGCAGTGTGTGTGTGAGACTGAGGGAGGGTAGTGTGTGTGTGAGACTGAGGGAGGGCAGTGTGTGTGTGAGACTGAGGGAGGGCAGTGTGTGTGTGTGAGACTGAGGGAGGGCAGTGTGTGTGAGAGACTGAGGGAGGGCAGTGTGTGAGATTGAGGGAGGGCAGTGTGTGTGTGAGACTGAGGGAGGGCAGTGTGTGTGAGACTGAGGGAGGGCAGTGTGTGTGTGAGACTGAGGGAGGGCAGTGTGTGTGTGAGACTGAGGGAGGGCATTGTGTGTGTGAGACTGAGGGAGGGCAGTGCGTGTGAGAGACTGAGGGAGGGCAGTGTGTGTATGAGAGACTGAGGGAGGGCAGTGTGTGTGAGAGACTGAGGGAGGGCAGTGTGTGAGACTGAGGGAGGGCAGTGTGTGTGAGACTGAGGGAGGGCAGTGTGTGTGTGTGAGACTGAGGGAGGGCAGTGTGTGTGAGAGACTGAGGGAGGGCAGTGTGTGAGATTGAGGGAGGGCAGTGTGTGTGTGAGACTGAGGGAGGGCAGTGTGTGTGAGACTGAGGGAGGGCAGTGTGTGTGTGAGACTGAGGGAGGGCAGTGTGTGTGTGAGACTGAGGGAGGGCAGTGTGTGTGTGAGACTGAGGGAGGGCAGTGTGTGTGTGAGACTGAGGGAGGGCAGTGCGTGTGAGAGACTGAGGGAGGGCAGTGTGTGTATGAGAGACTGAGGGAGGGCAGTGTGTATGAGAGACTGAGGGAGGGCAGTGTGTGAGACTGAGGGAGGGCAGTGTGTGTGTGAGACTGAGGAAGGGCATTGTGTGTGTGAGAGACTGAGGGAGGGCAGTGTGTGTGTGAGAGACTGAGGGAGGGCAGTGTGTGTGTGTGTGTGTGTGTGTGTGTCTGACAGAGGGAGGGCAGTGCGTGTGAGAGACTGAGGGAGGGCTGTGTGTGTGAGAGACTGAGGGAGGGCTGTGTGTGTGTGTGAGTGAGAGAGAGAGAGACTGAGGGAGGGCAGTGTGTGTGAGAGACTGAAGGAGGGCAGTGTGTGTGTGTGTGTGTGTGTGTGTGTGTGTGTGTGTGTGTGTGTGTGTGTGTGTGTGTGTGTGTGTGTGTGTGTGTGTGTGTGTGTGTGCGCGTGTGTGTGTGTGTGACTGAGGGAGGGCAGTGTGTGTGAGAGACTGAGGGAGGGCAGTGTGTGAGATTGAGGGAGGGCAGTGTGTGTGTGAGACTGAGGGAGGGCAGTGTGTGTGAGAGACTGGGGGAGGGCAGTGTGTGTGTGAGACTGGGGGAGGGCATTGTGTGTGTGTGTGTGTGTGTGTGTGTGTGTGTGTGTGTGTGTGTGTGTGTGTGTGTGTGTGTGTGTGTGTGTGTGTGTGTGTGTGTGTGTGTGTGTGTGTGTGTGTGACTGAGGGAGGGCAGTGTGTGTGAGAGACTGAGGGAGGGCAGTGTGTGAGATTGAGGGAGGGCAGTGTGTGTGTGAGACTGAGGGAGGGCAGTGTGTGTGAGACTGAGGGAGGGCAGTGTGTGTGAGACTGAGGGAGGGCAGTGTGTGTGTGAGACTGGGGGAGGGCAGTGTGTGTGTGAGACTGAGGGAGGGCAGTGCGTGTGAGAGACTGAGGGAGGGCAGTGTGTGTATGAGAGATTGAGGGAGGGCAGTGTGTGTGAGAGACTGAGGGAGGGCAGTGTGTGAGACTGAGGGAGGGCAGTGTGTGTGTGAGACTGAGGGAGGGCATTGTGTGTGTGAGAGACTGAGAGAGGGCAGTGTGTGTGTGTGTGTGTCTGACAGAGGGAGGGCAGTGTGTGTGTGAGTGAGAGAGAGAGAGACTGAGGGAGGGCATTGTGTGTGTGAGAGACTGAGGGAGGGCAGTGTGTGTGTGTGTGTGTGTGTCTGACAGAGGGAGGGCAGTGTGTGTGTGAGTGAGAGAGAGAGAGAGACTGAGGGAGGGCAGTGTGTGTGAGAGACTGAGGGAGGGCAGTGTGTGTGAGAGACTGGGGGAGGGCAGTGTGTGTGTGAGACTGGGGGAGGGCATTGTGTGTGTGTGTGTGTGTGTGTGTGTGTGTGTGTGTGTGTGTGTGTGTGTGTGTGTGTGTGTGTGTGTGTGTGTGTGTGTGTGTGTGTGTGGTGTGTGTGTGTGTGTGTGTGTGTGTGTGACTGAGGGAGGGCAGTGTGTGTGAGACTGAGGGAGGGCAGTGTGTGTGAGACTGAGGGAGGGCAGTGTGTGTGTGAGACTGAGGGAGGGCAGTGCGTGTGAGAGACTGAGGGAGGGCAGTGCGTGTGTGAGACTGAGGGAGGGCAGTGCGTGTGTGAGACTGAGGGAGGGCAGTGTGTGTGTGAGACTGAGGGAGGGCAGTGCGTGTGAGAGACTGAGGGAGGGCAGTGTGTGTATGAGAGACTGAGGGAGGGCAGTGTGTGTGAGAGACTGAGGGAGGGCAGTGTGTGAGACTGAGGGAGGGCAGTGTGTGTGTGAGACTGAGGGAGGGCAGTGTATGTGTGAGAGACTGAGGGAGGGCAGTGTGTGTGTGTGTGTGTGTGTGTGTGTGTGTGTGTGTGTGTGTGTGTGTGTGTGTGTGTGTGTGTGTGTGTGTGTGTGTGTGTGTGTGTGTATGTGTGTGTGTCTGACAGAGGGAGGGCAGTGCGTGTGAGAGACTGAGGGAGGGCAGTGTGTGTGTGTGTGTGTGTGTCTGACAGAGGGAGGGCAGTGTGTGTGAGAGACTGAAGGAGGGCTGTGTGTGTGTGTGTGTGTGTGTGTGTGTGTGTGTGTGTGTGTGTGTGTGTGTGTGTGTGTGTGTGTGTGTGTGTGTGTGTGTGTGTGTGTGTGTGTGTGTGTGTCTGACAGAGGGAGGGCAGTGCGTGTGAGAGACTGAGGGAGGGCAGTGTGTGTGTGTGTGTGTGTGTGTGTGTGTGTGTGTGTGTGTGTGTGTGTGTGTGTGTGTGTGTGTGTGTGTGTGTGTGTGTGTGTGTGTGTGTGTGTGTGTGTGTGTGTGTGACTGAGGGAGGGCAGTGCGTGTGAGAGACTGAGGGAGGGCAGTGTGTGTGTGAGACTGAGGGAGGGCAGTGTGTGTGTGAGACTGAGGGAGGGCAGTGTGTGTGAGAGACTGAAGGAGGGCAGTGTGTGTGTGAGAGACTGAGGGAGGGCAGTGTGTGTGAGACTGAGGGAGGGCAGTGTGTGTGAGAGACTGAGGGAGGGCAGTGTGTGAGACTGAGGGAGGGCAGTGTGTGTGTGTGTGTCTGACAGAGGGAGGGCAGTGCGTGTGAGAGACTGAGAGAGGGCAGTGTGTGTGAGAGACTGAGAGAGGGCAATGTGTGTGTGAGGCTGATGGAGGGCAGTGTGTGTGTGTGAGCGAGAGACTGAGGGAGGGCAGTGTGTGTGAGAGACTGGGGGAGGGTAGTGTGTGTGTGAGACTGAGGGAGGGCAGTATGTGAGACTGAGGGAGGGCATTGTGTGTGTGTGTGTGTGTGTGTGTGTGTGTGTGTGTGTGTGTGTGTGTGTGTGTGTGTGTGTGTGTGTGTGTGTGTGTGTGTGTGTGTGTGTGTGTGTGTGTGTGTGTGTGTGTGTGTGACTGAGGGAGGGCAGTGCGTGTGAGAGACTGAGGGAGGGCCGTGTGTGTGTGAGACTGAGGGAGGGCAGTGTGTGTGTGAGACTGAGGGAGGGCAGTGTGTGTGTGAGACTGAGGGAGGGCAGTGCGTGTGAGAGACTGAGGGAGGGCAGTGTGTGTATGAGAGACTGAGGGAGGGCAGTGTGTGTGAGAGACTGAGGGAGGGCAGTGTGTGAGACTGAGGGAGGGCAGTGTGTGAGACTGAGGGAGGGCAGTGTGTGTGTGTGTGACTGAGGGAGGGCAGTGTGTGTGAGACTGAGGGAGGGCAGTGTGTGTGAGACTGAGGGAGGGCAGTGTGTGTGTGAGACTGAGGGAGGGCAGTGCGTGTGAGAGACTGAGGGAGGGCAGTGCGTGTGTGAGACTGAGGGAGGGCAGTGTGTGTGTGAGACTGAGGGAGGGCAGTGTGTGTGTGAGAGACTGAGGGAGGGCAGTGTGTGTGAGAGACTGAGGGAGGGCAGTGTGTGAGACTGAGGGAGGGCAGTGTGTGTGAGAGACTGAGGGAGGGCAGTGCGTGTGAGAGACTGAGGGAGGGCAGTGTGTGTATGAGAGACTGAGGGAGGGCAGT
>NC_134486.1:419839937-419932437 GCF_040206685.1 Ascaphus truei
GGCTCGGTCCCCCGGTTACACATATGTAATTCTTAGCATGTTCAGCCGAGGACATCTCATAATATTCTTATATTTAATAAGGTCACTCATTCTGATATCTCCTTGCGTAACCGCACCCCTGGCCCCCATCAATACATCCTTTGAAGCAGGGACTCCTGTGTAGAGAACATTTGTCACCGGTTCTATATTTCACACCCAATGCCCCAGCCTGGGTCCTAGCTGTCTACACCAGCAATATGTGTTAACATACACCAAACCCCCTCTGTACTTTTCACACCCAACTTCAATCAAGCCTTTTGAAGCCCAGATATTTCTGAAAAGACACCACGCATCCTAATGTATTTTCCTAAACTGCAGCTCATTAAGCCCTTAAGCCCCAGTGTGTGTGTGGTGCAGACACTAGCCCAGAAACAATACATTTATACAGGGGAATAAACAGTTGGATGGCTGAAGCAAGGCAAAACCACATTACTGGACCTCAGTCCAGTTAACCCCTTGCTTCCCAGGTCAGAGTAGAGGGTGGCGAAATGGGGTGTAACCCCTTTAATCCCGGGCCAAACCCTCTCTATCTTGACAGTGTATGAGAGACTGAGAGAGGGCAGTGTGTGTATGAGAGACTGAGAGAGGGCAGTGTGTGTATGAGAGACTGAGAGGGGGCAGTGTGTGTATGAGAGACTGGGGGAGGGTCTGTGTATGAGAGACTGAGGGAGGGTCTATGTATGAGAAACTGTGGGGGGTCTGTGTATGGGAGACTGGGGGGGTCTGTGTATGAGAGACTGGGGGAGGGTCTGTATATGAGAGACTGGGGGGGTCTGTGAATGAGAGACTGGGAGGGGGGTCTGTGTATGAGAGACTGAGGGGGCGGTGAGGGTCTGAGGAGTGGGGGTGCTCCAGAATACTTGGACACCTCCACAGTTTCTCAGGAATGTCACAACCTGACTGCTTTCCTTTAGTCGGAGTTCGGAGGAGGTACAGAAGGGCCCAGTGACACAGGGACAGGCAGCGGAAGACGAGACATGTTCACCCCTCTGGAGGAGCTGCAGGAAGCTGTGGAGATGTTGAACGATGCAGTGAGGGAGCGACAGAGGGTGGTGGCTGTGACCAAAGAAACCGAGAGCCTGGAGTGTCAGGTGAGATGAGTAGGAGGCAAGACAGCCGAGGCTAGAGCAAGTCTCACTAAGTGGTAGGCAGTCTTGTGATGCCGTGCCACGCATTGGAGGGCAGTGTGACGCATTGGAGGGCGATGTTACGGGAGACCAGCACTTTTAACACCTTAATACCCAGATCCTTTGATTGAGCAAAGCAACAGATAAAATAAATTGTGATTTATTCACAGAAATGAACACACACACATTAGTTTACAATTACACTTGAAATACACTTACTGGGACAGGGTAAAACAAAATCTTCTATTCCCAAAACGAAATCTGTAGAAATAGAGTCTCTAGGCACAATTTCCCAGGAGCGGGAGTTGTGTGCAAACAGAGCCGAAAACAGTCTTTGGTCAGTGGCGCCGCTCGCAACCGCTGTTTCTCCGCCGGAGCTGCTTTCTTTGTTCTACCGCCGTAGAATTGGTTCTGGATTCCTTAGTTCTTACGAACTCTTGACTTGGGTTACGATGGTAAAAAGTTTAAAGTCCAGCTTAGATGGAACTGACTCCTGACCGGCTGCAGGGATCTTATGCAGTCAAAACCCCTATATTTAACGTCTGCAGCCAATCTCTCCGTGGGAACAAATATTCCCACCTATGCCAGAGTTGCCCATACTTGGCTGAACCTGGCAGAGGGGCATCTTAGTTTGCTAAGGGCATGCGCGAACCTCACACCTTTGCCGCTTAGCATACCAGACCCGTCCCCATTACCTGGCAACATTTTGTCTGAGCTGGCCGGACATCTGGCCCATTTGCCCGGACATTTACTAAGATGGGGATACTTGCATTACCCCTCCCCAATTAACACCTTAGTCGGCCGAAGCCTTTTAATTCCGGACTTTTTCAGACATCTTGGCTCTGAGCCAGTGGGGTGTCTTACAAGTCCGGGCTAAATATGTGTCACTTACCTCGCAGGAATTTCCTGCTATGCATTTCTAAAGTACAGTGATTACAAATTCAGTGTTTCCTCTGTTCCGGCCGTCTGAATGAAAATCCCCTTATGCCTATACTGTTAGAACAATTAAAATAGGGGGACTTTCATTAATCAATTTTATATAACTTTATAAAAATTGCGCTATAAACTTCTCCATGATTTTACCAAACCAGCGCTCACAGCAAATCTCAGCGCGCTAGCAGCAATCTACAATTCCCCAATATGGCTCAGGGGCACCCAGCCAGGCATACTACCTTTATTAATGGACTGGGTACCCCTTCACCGTCACAGTCACGCATTGGAGGGCAGTGCCACACATTCCCTGTTCTCTCCCCTCTCCAGCTCTCAGTGGTGTCCCGAATGATCCTCTCTGTTCAGAGCCGGCTGGATGAGTTGAGGAGGGACACAGAGGAAGCTGAGTGTGAGTTTGCTGTGGTGAAGAGACAGAGAAACCTGAGGGATCTGCAGGGGCTTTTCATTCAGCAGCAAGAGCTTGAGGTAAGATCCCCGAGTATGGACTGCGCTGCAGCACTGCATATCTACTGCAACACTGCACTGCATATCCACTGCACTGCATATCTACTGCAACACTACACCGCTTATCTACTGCAACTCTGCACTGCATATCTACTGCAACACTGCATATCTGCTGGAACAGCGCACTGCATATCTGCTGGAACAGCGCACTGCATATCTGCTGGAACAGCGCACTGCATATCTGCTGGAACAGCGCACTGCATATCTGCTGGAACACAACAGCACACTGCATATCTGCTGCAAAACAACAGCGCACTGCATATCTGCTGCAACACAACAGCGCACTGCATATCTGCTGAAACGCAATAGCGCACTGCATATCTCCTGCAACACAACAGCGCACTGCATATCTCCTGCAACACAACAGCGCACTGCATATCTACTACAACACAACAGCGCACTGCATATCTACTGCAACACTGCATTGTATATCTACTGCAACACTGCACTGCATATCTACTGCAACACTGCATATCTGCTGCAACAGCGCACTGCATATCTGCTGCAACAGCGCACTGCATATCCAAAGAACTGCATATCTACTGCAACACTACACCGCTTATCTACTGCAACTCTGCACTGCATATCTACTGCAACACTGCATATCTGCTGGAACAGCGCACTGCATATCTGCTGGAACAGCGCACTGCATATCTGCTGGAACAGCGCACTGCATATCTGCTGGAACAGCGCACTGCATATCTGCTGGAACAGCGCACTGCATATCTGCTGGAACAGCGCACTGCATATCTGCTGGAACACAACAGCGCACTGCATATCTGCTGCAACACAACAGCGCACTGCATATCTGCTGCAAAACAACAGCGCACTGCATATCTGCTGCAACACAACAGCGCACTGCATATCTGCTGCAAAACAACAGCGCACTGCATATCTGCTGCAACACAACAGCGCACTGCATATCTGCTGCAACACAACAGCGCACTGCATATCTTCTGCAACACAACAGCGCACTGCATATCTACTGCAACACACCACTGCACTGCATATCTACTACAACACTGCACTGCATATCTTCTGCAACACAACACTGCACTGCATATCTTCTGCAACACAACATTGCACTGCATATCTTCTGCAACACAACACAACACTGCACTGCATATCTACTACAGCACAACACTGCACTGAATGTCTACTGCAACACTGCACTGAATGTCTACTGCAACACTGCATGTCTACTGCAACACTGCACTGCATGTCTACTGCAACACTGCACTGCATATCTACTGCAGATCTGCACCACTTATCTACTGCAACACTGCACTGTATATCTACTGTAGCACTGCCCTGCATACTGTATCTACTGCAACACTGCACTGCATATCTACTGCAGCTCTGCACTGCATATCTACTGCAGCACTGCATATCTACTGTAACATTGCACTGCATATCTACTACAACACTACACAGCATATCTACTGCGTCTCTGCCCCAGCATGCACCTGGGGGAGAGTCAGTAGGAGGAGTTGGGGGGGAGTTACATGGGGCACAGATTATAATGAGATGTATCACATTTTGCATCTCTGTCCCAGCTTGCACCTTGGGGAGAGTCAGTAGGAGGAGTTGGGGGGAGTTACATGGGGCACAGATTATAATGAGATGTATCACATTCTGCGTCTCTGCCCCAGCTCACACCTTGGGGAGAGTCGGTAGGAGGAGTTGGGGGGAGTTACATGGTGCACAGATTATAATGAGATGTATCACATTCTGCGTCCCTGCCCCAGTTTGCACCTTGGGGAGAGTCAGTAGGAGGCGTTGGGGGGAGTTACATGGGGCACAGATTATAATGAGATGTATCACATTCTGCGTCTCTGTCCCAGCTTGCACCTTGGGGAGAGTCAGTAGGAGGCGTTGGGGGGAGTTACATGGGGCACAGATTATAATGAGATGTATCACATTCTGCTTCTCTGCCCCAGTTTGCACCTTGGGGAGAGTCAGTAGGAGGAGTTGGGGGGAGTTACATGGTGCACAGATTATAATGAGATGTATCACATTCTGCGTCTCTGCCCCAGTTTGCACCTTGGGGAGAGTCAGTAGGAGGAGTTGGGGGGAGTTAAGTGGTGCACAGATTATAATGAGATGTATCACATTCTGCGTCTCTGTCCCAGCATGCACCGTGGGGAGAGTCAGTAGGAGGAGTTGGGGGGGAGTTACATGGTGCACAGATTATAATGAGATGTATCACATTCTGCGTCTCTGTCCCAGCATGCACCGTGGGGAGAGTCAGTAGGAGGAGTTGGGGGGGAGTTACATGGGGCACAGATTATAATGAGATGTATCACATTCTGCGTCTCTGCCCCAGCTCGCACCTTGGGGAGAGTCAGTAGGAGGAGTTGGGGGGAGTTACATGGTGCACAGATTATAATGAGATGTATCACATTCTGCGTCTCTGTCCCAGCATGCACCTTGGGGGAGATATATAGGCGGTGGTATTTTTATGTGTGGCAGGGACTTCCATGGGAATGGCTTGGAGGTGCCTCCTTGTAACACGGGCAGAGGTATTAGTGTTACAATGTGCCACACGTATTCCGCACGCTGGGAAGTGACGCACAGTTAGCGGTGGAAATAAATGCCCGCCTCTCTGTGCGCTCCCTGCTTCTTCATGAGCCTTTGTCCTCCTCTAGGCTGACCTGTCCGGGGCTCTGAGGCTGGATGTGCGGAGGTTGGAAGAACAGGCAGATCGGCTGCAGGAGCTGTGCCCAGAGAGGATGCAGGGGATGGGCATGGAGATCCAGGGAACGCTGCAGGCCTGGTCCCAGCTGCAGGAGACGATGCAGGGACTGCGATGCCAGCTGCAGCGCACCTCACAGCTGCGGGCTTTCTTCCAGGATTACCTGGCCATGGTGTAAGTCGCACAATGTCTGCCAGGTACACTGACCATTCGCTTGCCAGGTACACTGACCATTCGCTTGCCAGGTACACTGACCATTCGCTTGCCAGGTACACTGACCATTCGCTTGCCAGGTACACTGACCATTCGCTTGCCAGGTACACTAACCATTCGCTTGCCAGGTACACTGACCATTCGCTTGCCAGGTACACTGACCATTCGCTTGCCAGGTACATTGACCATTCGCTTGCCAGGTACACTGACCATTCGCTTGCCAGATACACTGACCATTCGCTTGCCAGGTACACTGACCATTCGCTTGGGCCTTTGCTGCAAGAGGGTGGCACTCACTCTGCCGAGTGGCAGTCTAATTCACAGGAGGACAGTCTGTCTCATGGGAAGTCTTGCATATTGGGAGGCAGTCTCACTCATTGGAAAAAGTCTCGTAGTGGAAGCCAGTCTTGTTCATTGGAAGCAGTCTCATGTAGTGGACTGCAGTCTCACCCATCTGAAGCAGTCTCATGTAGTGGAAAGTAGTCTTGCTCATTGGAACCAGTGTTATGTATTGGAAGCAGTCTCATGTAGCAGAAGGCAGTCTATCTCATTGGAAGCAGTCTCATGTAGCGGTCGGAAGTCTCGCTCATTGGAAGCAGTCTCATGTAGCGGTAGGAAGTCTCGCTCATTGTAAGGTAGTCTCATGTAGCCGTAGGAAGTCTCGCTCATTGGAAGCAGTCTCATGTAGCGGTAGGAAGTCTCGCTCATTGGAAGCAGTCTCATGTAGCAGAAGGCAGTCTCGCTCATTGGAAGCAGTCTCATGTAGCGGTAGGAAGTCTCGCTCATTGTAAGGTAGTCTCGTGTAGAAGAAGGCAGTCTCGCTCATTGGAAGCAGTCTCATGTAGCGGTAGGAAGTCTCGCTCATTGGAAGCAGTCTCATGTAGCAGAAGGCAGTCTCGCTCATTGGAAGCAGTCTCATGTAGCGGTAGGAAGTCTCGCTCATTGTAAGGTAGTCTCATGTAGCAGAAGGCAGTCTCGCTCATTGGAAGCAGCCTCATGTAGCGGTAGGAAGTCTCGCTCATTGTAAGGTAGTCTCATGTAGCGGTAGGAAGTCTCGCTCATTGGAAGCAGTCTCATGTAGCGGTAGGAAGTCTCGCTCATTGGAAGCAGTCTCATGTAGCGATAGGCAGTCTCGCTCATTGGAAGCAGTCTCAAGTAGCGGTAGGCAGTCTCACTCATTGGAAGCAGTCTCATGTAGCGATAGGCAGTCTCGTTCATTGGAAGCAGTCTCATGTAGCGGTAGACAGTCTCACTCATTGGAAGCAATCTCATGTATTGGAAGGTAGCCTCTCTCATTAGTTGCAGTCTCATGTAGTGTAAGACAGTCTCGTTTAGTTGAATGCAGTATCTCTCATTGGAAGCAGTCTTAAGCAGTGGAAGGCAGTCTCACTCATTGGAAGCAGTCTCATGTAGCGGAAGGCAGTCTCACTTATTGGAAGCAGTCTCATGTAGCGGAAGGCAGTCTAACTCATTGGAAGCAGTCTCATGTAGCGGAAGGCAGTGTCACTCATTGGAAGCAGTCTCATGTAGCGGAAGGCAGTGTCACTCATTGGAAGCAGTCTCATGTAGCGGAAGGCAGTCTCACTCATTGGAAGCAGTCTCATGTAGCGGAAGGCAGTGTCACTCATTGGAAGCAGTCTCATGTAGCGGAAGACAGTCTCACTCATTGGAAGCAGTCTCATGGAGTGGAAGGCAGTCTCACTCATTGGAAGCAGTCTCATGTAGCGGAAGGCAGTCTCACTCATTGGAAGCAGTCTCATGTAGCGGAAGGCAGTCTCACTCATTGGAAGCAGTCTCATGTAGCGGAAGGCAGTCTCACTCATTGGAAGCAGTCTCATGGAGCGGAAGGCAGTCTCTCATTGATAGCAGTCTCATGTAGCGGAAGGCAGTCTCACTCCTTGGAAGCAGTCTCATGTATTGGAAGCAGTCTCATGTGTTACCCTGCATACGGCTGGCCGGGGGGACCTCTTGTACATTGCTCCTTCCCCTCTCTCCCCAGATCCTGGACAGAAGATATCAGGGCTCAGATCTTCTCAGAAGGTCCCGGCAGCGAGAGGCTCCCCGCCCAGCAGAGGGAGAAGCTGGAGAGGGGGATAGAGGGAAAGCTGAGAGAGTTTGAAGAGTTGGCGAGCGTGGGGTGGAAGTTCATTGGAGGGGAGCATTTCCTCACACCGACGGTGAGTGACTCCGGATCCCCTCAATACCAGGAAACGCCTCGGGGCAGCAACGGCTTTCACCCCGGTTTAAGAATAGGGGTTTTATCATCAGTATGAAGAAGAGGGCCTGGGTGGGATCGTTTTTATATTCAGAATTCACTTCTTTAAGACTATTTACTAGGAAAGATACTTCAAGTCCTGGGGAGGCACAGGCAGGCGAAGGTCCATATTTACTAAGCGATGCTACGATATATAGCACCCTGCGGCCGGCCCGGTCAGGTGAACGTGTGATTTGCCTGATATCACGTGAAGTATAAGCGTTCCATGCGGGAACTGAACACGCGTGTACTCAAGACTTCTACTAATAACGTGTTCTGTTTATGAGCAGAGGAGAGTATTAGGAGAGTGTTCAGGAGAAGTGCATGTCTTATGTTCAGGATTAGGAGGGGGGGAGTTTCTTAGGATTTTGAGAAGGACGGAGGTGGGCGGAGGGGAGTGAGGGGGAGGGAGACTGTTACTTGCTACTCCACGGTACATATTTGGTTCCCATTATATTTGTTTTTTTGGACCCCAGACTTTATTTCTGACCACTGGGAAATAACTTGTCCGTCGGGTCAGTTTCACTCAGTTCAGTAGGAACTCCGGGACATCACCGGGACGTGACATTGTGGCTTTCTGCTTTCTATTGGGGGGTCCTGACGGTGACCGGGTCTTTTTAAATCTACATGTTAAAAAAAAAATGCCAATATCTAGGGAACCCATCTGTTAAACAGGACATGCTTCCGGGAGAAATATCACCCTAATGTCACAATACAACGTGCTTCGGAAATCCCAAGCGAAACCAGTGCTTCTAACCCGCAAAAAGGACAAGCAAGTCCATGACGTGTGGCCAGACGTGTGGAAAGCAGTCGGTTCCCTTGTAGAGAGAGATATTTACTTCTCAGTGAGCTGCATCCTTGTAACATCTGATGTATGATTCGATGGATAGATATAGATACACGGTGACTGTTGGGAAATACAGGTCCGATTGAACAGTTGCCAGACCTGGTTTGTCTGTGTAATACCCCTTCGTCACAATATCACCAAGGAAAACGGTCTCTGTAATATCTGGCATAACCAAGCAAGCCGCGGCAAGTGATGGACTAATAGGCACTCACTGAGTTTCCTCTAGCAAGGTGAACCGTGCTCGGGGTGCTCCAGCCGGAATCCGGTGATTTGGTGAAAGAGAGAGAGATGGCGCTGCACTGCCGGGAGAAAACTCACCAAGGGTAGGTCAATAGCATCGAAAATAAACTTTATTGGCACATTGACAGGATTACAAAAACACTCTAACGCGTTTCGCACCGGATGGCGCTTTGTCCAGGAGTAGAGGACTCCTATCTTCCATTCTCTTTTACGTAGTATTTCGGCATCTGCAAACCTCCCCCCCCTGACACATCGCTGCGCCCCCACACAGGGGATAGACTAGCCATCGTGGCTAATCCTAGGGGTTTGGCTGCAGGTGTTTGGTCTACATACAAAACTGCGATTTAAACGTGTACAGAAAAGTACTTAATACATACATAGTAGCACAATAGCTACATAAGAACATGTTAAAGAGAGAATAATCTAATTCACACCAAGCAAAGCATAATTGCGGTCACTCAAAGTTTAAAAAAAATCCTGTATACATACATGAGAAAAAATCATATTTTCTTCATTTCTTACATTTGACATTATATATGAATAAAAATCATGAACATTCTCACGTTATGTGTTATTATTCAAGATCTCTCCATGGATCTGATTTTAGAAAAGATGCATCAACCTCAACTGATACGCAAAGTTTATGCTGTGGTGAGGATCCGTGCGTCATCTCCAGATCAGTGGCGAGTATAGTGATGGGCACTGATAAGGATGAAGAAAAAAGTGTCTATCAATAAATATTGACAAGCAAGAGTATTGCTCCTCTGTATTGCTGTGTAACTTTTATAGTTTGATCAGAAAAGGGGATGTAATTAATGTAACTTGTACAGGGAGTCCTCATTATCCAACGTTTCACTTTACGACGGGCGGCATATCCAGCGCTTTACAACGCAGCCCGATGGGCCGTTATTCAACGCCGCAACGCGTTATCCAACGCTCACCGCCACTGATTAGCATGGGACTCGCGTTACAGCGGGTTCACCATCCATCGCTACTTCCAGAACGGAGCCCGAGGAACGCCTGTATATTAAACAGCAATATTCTAACGGTTCATCTCAAAACCTCACGGTGTGGGCTCTTGATCAAGCGTATTGAATCGTGAGTCACAGCGGAGTCAGCGAAGTTACACAGTAATACCGAGTCTCTATTTATAGCGGGGACACCAGAACGTTTAGAGCTCGGAATCTTTGTAAAGATTCAACTCCGTCAGCGAATATAATTGTTGAGATCCTCACACATTTTGAGGGGCCGGTGTTATTCATGCGCCTCTGTATGCATGCGGAGGACTCGCCCCATCGTCTGCCAGGCAGTGCACCATTATATACAATACAGAGGAGCAATACTCTTGCTTGCCAATATTTATTGATAGACACTTTTTTCACTATACTCGCCACTGATCTGGAGATGACGCACGGATCCTCACCACAGCATAAACTTTGCGTATCAGTTGAGGTTGATGCATCTTTTCTAAAATCAGATCCACGGAGAGATCTTGAATAATAACACATAACGTGAGAATATTCGGGATTTTTATTCATATATAATGTCAAATGTAAGAAATGAAGAAAATATGATTTTTTTCTCATGTATGTATGCAGGATTTTTCTTAACTTTGAGTGACCGCAATTATGCTTTGCTTGGTGTGAATTAGATTATTCTCTCTTTTTTAACATGTTCTTATGTAGCTATTGTGCTGTGTAACAGGGGCTTATCCCTGATTAAATAAAGCAGCCTCAGAGATCTGAGAATCCAGCAGAGAGAGAGTTAATTGCAGCCACTCAATTAACTAGTCTCCACCTGGACTAATGAGAGCTCTGTAAAAATCCTCATGTGAGACACAGGAGAGAGATTCCTTAACTCACATTTGGGCTGACAGAAGGAGAGCAGAGAAGCCTGCACACAGACTGGATCTCAGCACAGACACCCAGAGACCTATATTTCCTGGACACAGGGGACCCAGGAACCTACCCGGACACCACTTACCTGAAGGGTCACTTGCGTCAAGGTACAGCTGAGATTTTGGGGTGATAAGTGGGTAAGGGGCTTTCCCCCCTCCCCCCCCCCCAGCCTTGCAGATAGGGACTGGGGAGTGAGTTAGCCCTTACACAGGGATAGGTGTTTATTGTTTTATGTATATTTTTGTTGGCTGTGTTATTTAAAGGAACAGTCAATAAAACCTTATATTAATTTCACCTTAAAAGGCGGCCTCCATTGCATACCTCTGCACGCATCTCTTACACACACACACACCTCTGCACGCATCTCTTACACACACACACACCTCTGCACACATCTCCACACACACACACACCTCTGCACGCATCTCTTACACACACACACCTCTGCACGCATCTCTTACACACACACACACCTCTGCACACATCTCCACACACACACACACACCCCTCTGCACGCATCTCTTACACACACACACACCTCTGCACGCATCTCTTACACACACACACACCTCTGCACACATCTCCACACACACACACACCTCTGCACGCATCTCTTACACACACACACCTCTGCACGCATCTCTTACACACACACACCTCTGCACACGTCTTACATGCTACTATGTATGTATTAAGTCCTTTTCTGTACACGTTTAAATCACAGTTTTGTATGTAGACCAAACACCTGCAGCCAAACCCCTAGGATTAGCCACGATGGCTATTCTATCCCCTGTGTGGGGGCACAGCGTGTGTCAGGGGGGGAGGTTTGCAGATGCGGAAATACGACATAAAAGAGAATGGATGATAGGAGTCCTCTACTCTCTGACAAAGCGCCATCCGGTGCGAAACGCGTTAGTGTTTTTGTAATCCTGTCAATGTGCCAATAAAGTTTATTTTCGATGCTATCGACCTTCCCGTGGTGAGTTTTCTCCCGGCAGTGCAGCGCCATCTCTCTCTCACAATGTCACAATAAGGATGATGAGGAACTACAGGACTATTCTGCCAGTGTCACCGTGCAGGGACAGGCGTCGGTCACCTCGCACTGATTGTATGGGGTCTCACTGATTTAAGGGTCAGTCCCACTGATTGTATGGGGTCTCACTGATTTAAGGGTCAGTCCCACTGATTGTATGGGGTCTCACTGATTAAGGGTCAGTCCCACTGATTGTATGGGGTCTCACTGATTTAAGGGTCAGTCCCACTGATTGTATGGGGTCTCACTGATCTGGGGTCAGTCTCACTGATTGTATGGGGTCTCACTGATTTAAGGGTCAGTCCCACTGATTGTATGGGGTCTCACTGATTTAAGGGTCAGTCCCACTGATTGTATGGGGTCTCACTGATTAAGGGTCAGTCCCACTGATTGTATGGGGTCTCACTGATTTAAGGGTCAGTCCCACTGATTGTATGGGGTCTCACTGATCTGGGGTCAGTCTCACTGATTGTATGGGGTCTCACTGATTTAAGGGTCAGTCCCACTGATTGTATGGGGTCTCACTGATTTGGGGTCCGTCTCACTGATTATTTGGGGTCTCGCTGATCTGGTGTCAGTCTCACTGATTGTATGGGGTCTCACTGATTTGGGGTCAGTCTAGCTGATTGCATGGGGTCTCACTGATTTGGGGTCAGCCTAGCTGATTGTATGGGGTCTCGCTGATTGCATGGGGTCTCACTGATTGTATGGGGTCTCGCTGGTTGTATGGGGTCTCACTGATTATTTGGGGTCTCGCTGATTTGTAGCATTTTCTCCTTTCTTGGGGCGTACAGAAACATTCTTTTTTAGTACATCCCATTAATAATGCGCCGGCCATTTCTGTGCGTCACAAAAAGAGCGGGTGTTTATAACCCGGATGGCGCAGACGGAGATATTTCGGGTCTGGTCAGTACATAGAGTAGGCGCCCACACAAGCGTAATTTCACATTCGATTTCTCTGCGCCGGCGCTGCGCCCATAAAGCCGCGTGGACCTCGTGCGGCAGTTGGACGCCACGTTGTATAACAGGGGTGTAACGTGCTGCCTCTCGCCCCAGATAAAGGAGAGCATGGAGGAGCTTCAGGGCATGCTGAGTTGGGTGCTGATGCGATGGAGATGCCAGAAACAGCAAAGGATCATGGGAGACAAGATGGACAGGAGGAAACCGAAGGCGCTGCTTCCAGAGGCCGGCCATGTGCTGAAGGTCAGTGACCTGTAGAGGACCGTCCACTCAGCAGGGCGCAAGAATGACATTTGTGTGTGTGAATGGGACGCTGCATTTACGCTCACACCAGCACTTCTGTACACACCAGCGCTTCTGTACACACCAGCACTTCTGTACACACCAGCACTTCTGTACACACCAGCGCTTCTGTACACACCAGCGCTTCTGTACACACCAGCGCTTCTGTACACACCAGCACTTCTGTACACACCAGCACTTCTGTACACACCAGCACTTCTGTACACACCAGCACTTCAGTACACACCAGCACTTCTGTACACACCAGCACTTCTGTACACACCAGCACTTCTGTACACACCAGCACTTCTGTACACACCAGCACTTCTGTACACACCAGCACTTCAGTACACACCAGCACTTCTGTACACACCAGCACTTCTGTACACACCAGCACTTCTGTACACACCAGCACTTCTGTACACACCAGCGCTTCTGTACACACCAGCACTTCTGTACACACCAGCACTTCTGTACACACCAGCACTTCTGTACACACCAGCACTTCTGTACACACCAGCGCTTCTGTACACACCAGCACTTCAGTACACACCAGCACTTCTGTACACACCAGCACTTCTGTACACACCAGCACTTCTGTACACACCAGCACTTCAGTACACACCAGCACTTCTGCACACACCAGCGCTTCTGCACACACCAGCGCTTCTGCACACACCAGCGCTTCTGCACACACCAGCACTTCTGCACACACCAGCACTTCTGTACACACACCAGCGCTTCTGCACACACCAGCGCTTCTGCACACACCAGCGCTTCTGCACACACCAGCACTTCTGTACACACCAGCGCTTCTGTACACACCAGCGCTTCTGCACACACCAGCGCTTCTGCACACACCAGCGCTTCTGCACACACCAGCACTTCTGTACACACCAGCACTTCTGTACACACCAGCACTTCTGTACACACCAGCACTTCTGTACACACCAGCACTTCTGTACACACCAGCACTTCTGTACACACCAGCACTTCTGTACACACCAGCACTTCTGCACACACCAGCACTTCTGCACACACCAGCACTTCTGTACACACCAGCACTTCTGTACACACCAGCACTTCTGTACACACCAGCACTTCTGTACACACCAGCACTTCTGTACACACCAGCACTTCTGTACACACCAGCACTTCTGTACACACCAGCACTTCTGCACACACCAGCACTTCTGCACACACCAGCACTTCTGTACACACCAGCACTTCTGTACACACCAGCACTTCTGTACACACCAGCACTTCTGCACACACCAGCACTTCTGCACACACCAGCACTTCTGCACACACCAGCACTTCTGTACACACCAGCACTTCTGTACACACCAGCACTTCTGTACACACCAGCACTTCTGTACACACCAGCACTTCTGTACACACCAGCACTTCTGTACACACCAGCGCTTCTGTACACACCAGCGCTTCTGCACACACCAGCACTTCAGTACACACCAGCACTTCTGTACACACCAGCACTTCTGTTTGTCTGTCTGGTTCATTGTGGCTTCCTAAACACTATGCCAGCAGCAGATAGGGGACCAGGCCTCTTCTAAGCGGCGGCGGCGGCGATGGGAGCAGGGAGATGTGGTATAGCAGTGACCGGGCAGCTGCTGCCGAGCTCGGGAGCTGCAGGGTCACTGCTATGTGGGGGGGCCGCCATGCGCCGGGCCTGGGACCGCTGGGAGTCTCCCCCCTGGCAGCCGCAGAACCCCTGAGGGGTGCTCGGGGAACCCCAGTTGAAAACCCCTGCTCATCAGAGTAACATACGCACGGCTTTGTTATTATGCAGCAATATTACAATTAGACAAGAACATATTCTCACCCTTGGAAATTACACGGCAATTACATGGCAATTACATGGCATATTATACCCTCGATGGGCTCCGTTCTGTTCCCAAAATGTACCGGGAACAATTCACTTGCTCTAACTTTCCTACAAACCAGTTGTTTTCCTTAAATGTGTTTTTCTCACATTCCACAATCTTTCTAGCAATTCCCCCCAAATTAGAACAAAATGAAATCCCTAAAGATTCTGAACGTAAATCCCGTTGCCAGAAAGGGGTGGAAAAGGATTTCAAAACAATGCGTCTTCTCGTCTACTGGCGTGATCATTTCAGCCGCCCGCCTGGTCTGCGGTAGCCCCTGTGGTCGGCGTCACAGAGCAGCGTGGGCTGACTGAGCACAGTCTGATCCGCCGTGTCTTCCTGTCTCTGCAGGAGGAACTTGCCCCAGCTGACACCCACCAGATAACCAGCTCTATCCCACGCGCGGCCTTTGAGCCCCCGAAGGATGTGGCGAGCTTCACATGCGCGTCTCCTCCTGCCCGGGCCCCAGGTCTCCGCAGGTACGGGAGGAGGACGCACAGCCCCATGTCCTTACAGAACCACCTCTCCCAGTTCTCCGTGGGCACAGAGTGGGACAACCAGCTGGGCACGGAGCAGCAAGAAGAGACCCCAGCCCCGGAGACTGCTGAGGGGCCGGTGTGGCTGCCGCCTAAGGAGCCGGCTCCAGGGGAAGAGACAGGAGAGGAGGAGTTATACACGGTAAGGACCAGAGAGGCACAAGAGTAACCACGGGCACAGGACATCAAAGGAGGTACAGACACACACACACACACACACGTGTGTGTGTGTGTGTGTGTGTGTGTGTGTGTGTGTGTGTGTGTGTGTTTAGCTATATACTGTACAGTATGTGTATGTAGGCAAATGTGTGTGTGTGTGTATATATATATATATATATATCTCTACAGTATATGTACTGTAAATACGTGTATAGATAAATGTAGTATAGGATAAAAAGCCATTATACAAACCTCTTATTCACCTCCCCCCCCATTTCCCCCCTGTGACCTCAGACAGATCACAGGTGATGGAGCACGGCCGTAGCGGATATACAGACATGGCCCACGTTGCCTGACCCTTGTCAGCCATGCGCGTTCTCTGCCGCGTGTTCCCGCAGTATTTTGTGTGTGTCGTTTTCCGCCTGTCAGTTGAATGTTCAGAGTGGCTTTCTGATTCCCTCTCCTCTGTATAATTCCCCCCTCTCCACTTCTCTCCTCCTCCTCCCTCTCCTCTTCCCTCCCCAGCTCCCTGACCCCAAATCCTCGCCCTCCAAACCCTTTTGGAAGCGGTGTCAGGGGCTCTTAGAGAACACTTTCGCTAGCTTAAAGAGAAGGAAGCGAGTATCGGTTCCCAGTGTGGAGGAGGTAACTGCCCCTGCCAGCGTGCATGCTGGGAAAGGCTGCGGGAGGCTGCATGGTGTGGAGGGGTCCAGGGTATGGGATGTGGGGGTGCAGCCTGTGCTGGCTCCCCAGGTCTGCAGGAGAACCAGAGCGGGCTGAACCCCTGATAACCTGGAGCCGCCGGGTCACCCTACGCATGGAGTGCTCCTTTTGCAGTGATACATGGTCACTGGTCATGTGAATGCCCAGTTACTGTACTGGGGCAGAGCGTCTGTGTAATGCCCAGTTACTGTACCGGGGCAGAGCGTCTGTGTAATGCCCAGTTACTGTAGCGGGGCAGTGCGTCTGTGTAATGCCCAGTTACTGTACCGGGGCAGAGCATCTGTGTAATGCCCAGTTACTGTACCGTGGCAGTGCGTCTGTGTAATGCCCAGTTACTGTACCGTGGCAGAGCGTCTGTGTAATGCCCAGTTACTGTACCGGGGCAGAGCGTCTGTGTAATGCCCAGTTACTGTACCGGGGCAGAGTGTCTGTGTAATGCCCAGTTACTGTACCGGGGCAGAGCGTCTGTGTAATGCCCAGTTACTGTGCCGGGGCAGAGCGTCTGTGTAATGCCCAGTTACTGTGCCGGGGCAGAGCGTCTGTGTAATACCCAGTCACTGTACCGGGGCAGAGAGTCTGTGTAATGCCCAGTTACTGTACCGGGGCAGAGAGTCTGTGTAATGCCCAGTTACTGTACCGGGGCAGAGCGTCTGTGTAATGCCCAGTTACTGTACCGGGGCAGAGCGTCTGTGTAATGCCCAGCTACTGTACCGGGGCACAGCGTCTGTGTAATGCCCAGTTACTGTACCGGGGCAGTGCGTCTGTGTAATGCCCAGTTACTGTACTGGGGCAGTGCGTCTGTGTAATGCCCAGCTACTGTACCGGGGCACAGCGTCTGTGTAATGCCCAGTTACTGTACCGGGGCAGAGCGTCTGTGTAATGCCCAGTTACTGTACCGGGGCAGAGCGTCTGTGTAATGCCCAGTTACTGTTCCGGGGCAGAGCGTCTGTGTAATGCCCAGTTACTGTGCCGGGGCAGAGCATCTGTGTTATGCCCAGTTAGGATAAAGGTTTTAGATCTTACCCCTCTCCTTTTAGATAATTGTAGTGCGTGTCCTTTTTCTGTGTAAGGTGCAGGCAGTTGAAGAGAGGCTGGGATCCCACTTCTGCCACCAAGTTTAACTTGAAGCTGGATATCTTCTTGCCGCACTATTGTAATAAAGTCTGACACCAGACATTAACGCACAATCTTTCGGGGATCTCCCTTCCTCAGGGGAAATATTAGCATGTAATGCCCAGTTACTGTACCAGGGCAGTATGTCTGTGTAATGCCCAGTTACTGTACCAGGGCAGTGCGTCTGTGTAATGCCCAATTACTGTACCAGGGCAGTGAGTCTGTGTAATACCCAGTTACTGTACCGGGGCAGAGCGTCTGTGTAATGCCCAGTTACTGTGCCGGGGCAGAGCGTCTGTGTAATGCCCAGTTACTGTGCCGGGGCAGAGCGTCTGTGTAATGCCCAGTTACTGTGCCGGGGCAGAGCGTCTGTGTAATGTCCAGTTACTGTGCCGGGGCAGAGCGTCTGTGTAATTCCCAGTTACTGTACCGGGGCAGAGCGTCTGTGTAATGCCCAGTTACTTGCCAGGGCAGAGCGTCTGTGTAATGCCCAGTTACTGTGCCGGGGCAGAGCGTCTGTGTAATACCCAGTCACTGTACCGGGGCAGAGAGTCTGTGTAATGCCCAGTTACTGTACCGGGGCAGAGCGTCTGTGTAATGCCCAGTTACTGTACCGGGGCAGAGCGTCTGTGTAATGCCCAGCTACTGTGCCGGGGCAGAGCGTCTGTGTAATGCCCAGTTACTGTACCGGGGCACAGAGTCTGTGTAATGCCCAGTTACTGTACCGGGGCAGAGCATCTGTGTAATGCCCAGTTACTGTACCGGGGCAGAGCGTCTGTGTAATGCCCAGTTACTGTACCAGGGCAGAGCGTCTGTGTAATGCCCAGTTACTGTACCGGGGCAGTGCGTCTGTGTAATGCCCATTTACTGTACCGGGGCAGTGCGTCTGTGTAATGCCTAGTTACTGTACCGGGGCAGAGCGTCTGTGTAATGCCCAGTTACTGTACCGGGGTAGAGCGTCTGTGTAATGCCCAGTTACTGTTCCGGGGCAAAGCGTCTGTGTAATGCCCAGTTACTGTGCCGGGGCAGAGCGTCTGTGTTATGCCCAGTTAGGATAAAGGTTTTAGATCTTACCCCTCTCCTTTTAGATAATTGTAGTGCGTGTCCTTTTTCTGTGTAAGGTGCAGGCAGTTGAAGAGAGGCTGGGATCCCACTTCTGCCACCAAGTTTAACTTGAAGCTGGATATCTTCTTCCCGCACTATTGTAATAAAGTCTGACACCAGACATTAACGCACAATCTTTCGGGGATCTCCCTTCCTCAGGGGAAATATTAACATGTAATGCCCAGTTACTGTACCAGGGCAGTATGTCTGTGTAATGCCCAGTTACTGTACCAGGGCAGTGCGTCTGTGTAATGCCCAATTACTGTACCAGGGCAGTGAGTCTGTGTAATACCCAGTTACTGTACCGGGGCAGAGCGTCTGTGTAATGCCCAGTTACTGTGCCGGGGCAGAGCGTCTGTGTAATGCCCAGTTACTGTACCGGGGCAGAGCGTCTGTGTAATGCCCAGTTACTGTGCCGGGGCAGAGCGTCTGTGTAATGTCCAGTTACTGTGCCGGGGCAGAGCGTCTGTGTAATTCCCAGTTACTGTACCGGGGCAGAGCGTCTGTGTAATGCCCAGTTACTTGCCAGGGCAGAGCGTCTGTGTAATGCCCAGTTACTGTGCCGGGGCAGAGCGTCTGTGTAATACCCAGTCACTGTACCGGGGCAGAGAGTCTGTGTAATGCCCAGTTACTGTACCGGGGCAGAGCGTCTGTGTAATGCCCAGTTACTGTACCGGGGCAGAGCGTCTGTGTAATGCCCAGCTACTGTGCCGGGGCAGAGCGTCTGTGTAATGCCCAGTTACTGTACCGGGGCACAGAGTCTGTGTAATGCCCAGTTACTGTACCGGGGCAGAGCGTCTGTGTAATGCCCAGTTACTGTACCGGGGCAGAGCGTCTGTGTAATGCCCAGTTACTGTACCGGGGCAGAGCGTCTGTGTAATGCCCAGTTACTGTACCGGGGCAGTGCGTCTGTGTAATGCCCAGTTACTGTACCGGGGCAGTGCGTCTGTGTAATGCCCAGTTACTGTACCGGGGCAGAGCGTCTGTGTAATGCCCAGTTACTGTACCGGGGCAGAGCGTCTGTGTAATGCCCAGTTACTGTTCCGGGGCAGAGCGTCTGTGTAATGCCCAGTTACTGTGCCGGGGCAGAGCGTCTGTGTTATGCCCAGTTAGGATAAAGGTTTTAGATCTTACCCCTCTCCTTTTAGATAATTGTAGTGCGTGTCCTTTTTCTGTGTAAGGTGCAGGCAGTTGAAGAGAGGCTGGGATCCCACTTCTGCCACCAAGTTTAACTTGAAGCTGGATATCTTCTTGCCGCACTATTGTAATAAAGTCTGACACCAGACATTAACGCACAATCTTTCGGGGATCTCCCTTCCTCAGGGGAAATATTAACATGTAATGCCCAGTTACTGTACCAGGGCAGTATGTCTGTGTAATGCCCAGTTACTGTACCAGGGCAGTGCGTCTGTGTAATGCCCAATTACTGTACCAGGGCAGTGAGTCTGTGTAATACCCAGTTACTGTACCGGGGCAGAGCGTCTGTGTAATACCCAGTTATAGTACCAAGGGAGGGCGTCTGTGTAATACCCAGTTACTTTTGTCCTATATTTGCATGACTTTTACCTTGATGCATACTGTATCATCCGATGGTTTTAAGGAAATATGAAGGATTTTGCTTGGGGTAACTGTGCTGTCCAGATAACCCCCTCATGAGTTTTTCACCCACCTTTTCTGTCTCGCCTTGACCAGGTAAGCACCTATTTGCATGTGAAAGACAATGAGCGACTGAGACAAAACGCATGCCAGAGTTTGACAGTGCCACGGCCTTCTAAAAAAACCCGGGCCCAGGATCGTTACGCCCTGCCGTCCAAGGCTGGAGCCGGCGCCCTATCCCACACCTTCCCCAAAATCAGATCCTGCTCACTTTTCAACAGCCTCAAGAGAAAGGAGAAGGCCCAGAGCTACACAGTCCAGGGGATTATGGGATTGTACTCGGATAAGGTGCGATCCACTTCTCATGAAGCCAACAAGTATCAAACCCACACCTGGCCTCCAAAAAAGTACAGAAAGGTCCCAGCAGGGGCACCAGAGCCCGATTTTGGAATGTTCCTAAATTACGTGAAAAACCCGCTGTCCAGAGACATTGACTCGGAATGTATGGCCTCCGGATCAGTGCTGAAGAAGGCCGAATTCATAAGCAAGAGCCTCCGTTTTGGAATACCTCGGGTAACGTCCGACTCCAGCTGCAGGCGCCTCGCCTTGGGTTCTGTGTTGAGTCTAGAGCTACCAAAGGATGCAAGTCTTCTTGGTAACATCCAAGAGACTATTACAGTAGCAGCTAAGGAAGCCAACACGCGTGAGCAAGCAGGCCAATGCCTAGGCACCATAAGTTTATTGGATTGTCTTAAGGCAGGAGGGATGGATCCATCCAAAGAAAGCATCAGCATGGCAGGGGCAGCGGAAAAACATTGCCAGGCCATTAAACAAGAGGGACATTCACAGGGCAGCAGAACATGGCTCGAAGAGTTGAGTAGCAGCCCTGGCTACTGTAGACAAAACCTACATGGATATGGCAAATCCACCGGCCGCTGTGGCAGCCCAAAGACGCAGGAGCTGGAAGGTTTAAGTGAAGACTTTCTAAACTTTGAGATAGACAGGCTGTCACCTACCGGTGTCCTCCGTGAGCATCTGGAACCTGAATGGGACAGATTGGCAGCCATTTTAAATGTGCCCCAAAGTCACGAGGGATCAAGGGTTAAAGCAATTGTAACAGACAATGAAGTCTCCCATTCTTCCTGCAGATATGAGAGTGGGGTAATTACCTACTCTTCATCAGTCCTCAGAGATGCAGGAGATGCTCATTATTTAAACACTTCTCCAATTAACGAGCGGGGTGATGAGAACCTGGTAACCCGCCCTCGTGGTTTCTCTGTAGTGCTCGTTAATCCAGATAGCAAAGCACCAAGACAGCTTTCTGAGCTCTCCCTCTGCAAGGACCCCCAGCCTTACCGTGCCCCGAAGAACCCACTCGGAAACAGGAAATCCATCACTGAGGTTCTGCACCCAGACCATGAGTTTCTCCAACAGGATGATGAGGAGCTAGAAGACATCTGGAACAATGCTAGGAACGGGAGGCAGGGCTGCTCCACGCAGACCTCTCACACCATGTTACACAAAGGGGGAGAGGGGGGAAGCCTGGCCAAGATAGCAGATGTGGAGACCACAAGCCAGACGGTACAATGTGGACAATTAGTGATGATTGCAGAGCCTAACCTTCTGGTGGCCAAGTTTACACTGCCCACCTCTGCCCTAGCGGATGCCGGGAATAAAAGAGGCATCACAGGACCTCAAGTGGAGCAGGGGGACCCTCACCAGAAGTGGGACCCCCACCAGCAGAGGGGCCCCCACCAGCAGCGAGGATCTGAGATTCGTACGGTGCAGGATCCACTTGCCCCAGCCCATCAAAGTCCTGCAGACAGCAGCAAAGAGGAGAGCATCGAGAGAAAGGCGGACCGGAGCACTGGGAAGGTGAGACTGCGTGTGTGAGTAACGGATTCACTTCCCCTGGTCACACTGCTTGGGATCTGGTGCAAAAGCCAAGAATTAGGGCTGTTCCATTAAAGCTACTCTGTACTACTCTGCTCTGTACTGCTCTGTACTGCTCTGCACTGTTCTGCACTGTTCTGCACTGTTCTGCAGTGACGCTGAGTTTGCTTATACCCCTGCAGCCTCCCAAAGCTCCTTCTACAGAAAACCAATATCTGATCAGCATCAGCACACCCGAAATGCTGATTGTGGTCCCTGCCCATCCCCCCCCCGTCTCTGCCCGTCCCTCCCCATCTCTGCCCGTCCCTGCCCATCCCTCCCTGTCTCTGCTTATCCCTCCTGCCCATCCCTCCCCGTCCCTGCCCATCCCTCCCCGTCCCTGCTTATCCCTCCTGCCCATCCCTCCCCGTCTCTGCCCGTCCCTGCTTATCCCTGCCCATCTCTGCCCGTCTCTGCCCGTCCCTGCTTATCCCTGCCCATCTCTGCCCGTCTCTGCCCGTCCCTGCTTATCCCTGCCTGTCCCTCCCCGTCTCTGCCCGTCCCTGCTTATCCCTGCCCGTCCCTCCCCGTCTCTGCCCGTCCCTGCTTATCCCTCCCAGTCCCTGCCCATCCCTCCCCGTCTCTGCCCGTCCCTGCTTATCCCTGCCCATCCCTCCCCGTCTCTGCCCGTCCCTGCTTATCCCTGCCCGTCTCTGCCCGTCCCTGCTTATCCCTGCCCATCTCTGCCCGTCCCTGCTTATCCCTGCCCATCCCTCCCCGTCTCTGCCCGTCCCTGCTTATCCCTGCCCGTCTCTGCCCGTCCCTGCTTATCCCTGCCCATCTCTGCCCGTCCCTGCTTATCCCTGCCCATCCCTCCCCGTCTCTGCCCGTCCCTGCTTATCCCTGCCCGTCTCTGCCCGTCCCTGCTTATCCCTGCCCATCTCTGCCCGTCCCTGCTTATCCCTGCCTGTCCCTCCCCGTCTCTGCCCGTCCCTGCTTATCCCTGCCCATCTCTGCCCGTCTCTGCCCGTCCCTGCTTATCCCTGCCCATCTCTGCCCGTCCCTGCTTATCCCTGCCCATCTCTGCCCATCCCTGCTTATCCCTGCCCGTCCCTCCCCGTCTCTGCCCGTCTCTGCCCGTCCCTGCTTATCCCTCCCGTCTCTGCCCGTCCCTCCCCGTCTCTGCCCGTCCCTGCTTATCCCTCCCGTCTCTGCCCGTCCCTCCCCGTCTCTGCCCGTCCCTGCTTATCCCTCCCCGTCTCTGCCTGTCCCTCCCCGTCTCTGCCCGTCCCTCCCCGTCTCTGCCCCGTCCCTCCCCGTCTCTGCCCGTCCCTCCCCGTCTCTGCCCGTCCCTGCTTATCCCTCCCCGTCTCTGCCTGTCCCTCCCCGTCTCTGCCCCGTCCCTCCCCGTCTCTGCCCGTCCCTGCTTATCCCTGCCCCGTCCCTCCCCGTCTCTGCCCCGTCCCTCCCCGTCCCTCCCCGTCCCTCCCCGTCTCTGCCCGTCCCTCCCCGTCTCTGCCCGTCCCTGCTTATCCCTCCCGTCTCTGCCCCGTCCCTCCCCGTCTCTGCCCGTCCCTGCTTATCCCTCCCCGTCTCTGCCTGTCCCTCCCCGTCTCTGCCCGTCCCTCCCCGTCTCTGCCCCGTCCCTCCCCGTCTCTGCCCCGTCCCTCCCCGTCTCTGCCCGTCCCTGCTTATCCCTGCCCCGTCCCTCCCCGTCTCTGCCCCGTCCCTCCCCGTCTCTGCCCGTCCCTCCCCGTTTCTGCCCGTCCCTCCCCGTCTCTGCCCCGTCCCTCCCCATCTCTGCCCGTCCCTGCTTATCCCTGCCCGTCTCTGCCTGTCCCTCCCCGTCTCTGCCCGTCCCTCCCCGTCTCTGCCCCGTCCCTCCCCGTCTCTGCCCGTCCCTCCCCGTCTCTGCCCGTCCCTCCCCGTCTCTGCCCGTCTCTGCCCCGTCCCTCCCCATCTCTGCCCGTCCCTGCTTATCCCTGCCCGTCTCTGCCTGTCCCTCCCCGTCTCTGCCCCGTCCCTCCCCATCTCTGCCCGTCTCTGCCCCGTCCCTCCCCATCTCTGCCCCGTCCCTCCCCGTCCCTGCTTATCCCTGCCCCGTCCCTCCCCGTCTCTGCCCCGTCCCTCCCCGTCTCTGCCCGTCCCTCCCCGTCTCTGCCCGTCCCTCCCCGTCTCTGCCCGTCTCTGCCCCGTCCCTCCCCATCTCTGCCCGTCCCTGCTTATCCCGGCCCGTCTCTGCCTGTCCCTCCCCGTCTCTGCCCGTCCCTCCCCGTCTCTGCCCCGTCCCTCCCCGTCTCTGCCCGTCCCTCCCCGTCTCTGCCCGTCCCTCCCCGTCTCTGCCCGTCTCTGCCCCGTCCCTCCCCATCTCTGCCCGTCCCTGCTTATCCCTGCCCGTCTCTGCCTGTCCCTCCCCGTCTCTGCCCCGTCCCTCCCCATCTCTGCCCGTCCCTGCTTATCCCTGCCCCGTCCCTCCCCATCTCTGCCCGTCCCTGCTTATCCCTGCCCGTCTCTGCCTGTCCCTCCCCGTCTCTGCCCGTCCCTCCCCGTCTCTGCCCGTCTCTGCCCCGTCCCTCCCCATCTCTGCCCCGTCCCTCCCCGTCTCTGCCCGTCTCTGCCCCGTCCCTCCCCATCTCTGCCCCGTCCCTCCCCGTCTCTGCCCGTCTCTGCCCCGTCCCTCCCCATCTCTGCCCGTCCCTGCTTATCCCTGCCCGTCCCTCCCCGTCTCTGCCCGTCCCTGCCCGTCCCTCCCCGTCTCTGCCCGTCCCTGCTTATCCCTGCCCCGTCCCTCCCCATCTCTGCCCGTCCCTGCTTATCCCTGCCCGTCTCTGCCTGTCCCTCCCCGTCTCTGCCCGTCCCTCCCCGTCTCTGCCCGTCTCTGCCCCGTCCCTCCCCATCTCTGCCCCGTCCCTCCCCGTCTCTGCCCGTCTCTGCCCCGTCCCTCCCCATCTCTGCCCCGTCCCTCCCCGTCTCTGCCCGTCTCTGCCCCGTCCCTCCCCATCTCTGCCCGTCCCTGCTTATCCCTGCCCGTCCCTCCCCGTCTCTGCCCGTCCCTGCTTATCCCTGCCCGTCCTTCCCCGTCTCTGCCCGTCCCTGCTCATCCCTCCCAGTCCCTGCTCATCTCTGCTCGTCTGCTCATCCCTGTTCATCTCTGCCCGTCCCTGTTCATCTCTGCCCGTCCCTGTTCATCTCTGCCCGTCCTTCCCCGTCTCTGCCCGTCCCTGCTCATCCCTCCCAGTCCCTGCTCATCTCTGCTCGTCTGCTCATCCCTGTTCATCTCTGCCCGTCCCTGTTCATCTCTGCCCGTCCCTGTTCATCTCTGCCCGTCCCTGTTCATCTCTGCCCGTCCCTGTTCATCTCTGCCCGTGCCTGCTCGTCTCTGCCAGTCCCTGCTCATCCCTCCCAGTCCCTGCTCATCTCTGCTCGTCTGCTCATCCCTGTTCATCTCTGCCAGTCCCTGCTCATCTCTGCCAGTCCCTGCTCATCTCTGCCCGTCCCTGTTCATCTCTGCCCGTCCCTGTTCATCTCTGCCCGTGCCTGCTCGTCTCTGCCAGTCCCTGCTCATCTCTGCCAGTCCCTGCTCATCTCTGCCAGTCCCTGCTCATCTCTGCCAGTCCCTGCTCATCTCTGCCAGTCCCTGCTCATCTCTGCCAGTCCCTGCTCATCTCTGCCAGTCCCTGCTCATCTCTGCCCGTCCCTGCTCATCTCTTCCAGTCCCTGCTCATCTCTGCCAGTCCCTGCTCATCTCTGCCAGTCCCTGCTCATCTCTGCCAGTCCCTGCTCATCTCTGCCCGTCCATGCCTTTCCCTCCCCGTGTCTTCCCATCTCTGCCAGTCCCTGCTCATCTCTGCCAGTCCCTGCCCATCTCTGCCCGTCCATGCCTTTCCCTCCCCGTGTCTTCCCATCTCTGCCAGTCCCTGCTCATCTCTGCCAGTCCCTGCTCATCTCTGCCAGTCCCTGCTCATCTCTGCCAGTCCCTGCTCATCTCTGCCAGTCCCTGCTCATCTCTGCCCGTCCATGCCTTTCCCTCCCCGTGTCTTCCCATCTCTGCCAGTCCCTACCCGTCACCGCCTTTCCTCACCTGCCCCTGCCCGACCCTGCTACTTTCTGCTCATCCCTGCCTTTCCCTGTCATCTATACCTGTCCCTCCCCATCTCTGCCCATCTCTGCCAGTCCCTGCCTGTCCCCGCCAACCCTGCTTACCTCTGCTCATCTATGCTGGTCCCTGCCGTCCCCGCTTATCCCTGCCCCTTCCCGCCCGTCCCCGTCCGTCTGTGCTCGTCCCTGCCCCTTCCCACCCATCCCCGTCTGTCCCTGCTCTTCCCTGCCCGTCTCTGCCCGTCCCGCTCGTCTCTGCCCCTTCCCGCCCATCTCTATTGTCCCTGCCCGTCCCTGACCATTTCTGCCCGTCCCTGCCTGTCCCGCCCGTCTCTGCCCCTCCCATCCCTGCCCCAGCCCACCCATCCCCGCTCGTCCCTGACCCTTCCCGCCTGTCCTCGCCCATCTCTATTGTCCCTGCCCGTCCCTGCCCATTTCTGCCCGTCCCTGCCCATCCCTGCTCGTCCCTGGTCGTCTCTGCTCCTCCCTGCCCGTCCCTGCCCATTTCTGCTCGTTCCTGCCCATCTCCGCTTGTCCCTGCCCCTCCCTACCTGTCCCTGCCCATTTCTGCTCGTTCCTGCCCATCTCCGCTTGTCCCTGCCCATCTCCGCTTGTCCCTGCCCCTCCCTACCTGTCCCTGCCCATTTCTGCTCGTTCCTGCCCATCTCCGCTTGTCCCTGCCCCTCCCTACCTGTCCCTGCCCATTTCTGCTCGTTCCTGCCCATCTCCGCTTGTCCCTGCCCGTCTCCGCTTGTCCCTGCCCCTCCCTACCTGTCCCTGCCCATCTCTGCTCCTCCCTGCCCGTCTCCGCTTGTCCCTGCCCCTCCCTACCTGTCCCTGCCCATCTCTGCTCCTCCCTGCCCGTCTCTGCTCCTCCCTGCCCGTCTCTGCTCCTCCCTGCCCATCTCTGCTCCTCCCTGCCCGTCTCTGCTCCTCCCTGCCCGTCTCTGCTCCTCCCTGCCCGTCTCTGCTCCTCCCTGCCCGTCTCTGCTCCTCCCTGCCCGTCTCTGCTCCTCCCTGCCCGTCTCTGCTCCTCCCTGCCCGTCTCTGCTCCTCCCTGCCCGTCTCTGCTCCTCCCTGCCCGTCTCTGCTCCTCCCTGCCCGTCTCTGCTCCTCCCTGCCCGTCTCCGCTTGTCCCCACACCTTCCTGCCGTCCCTGCTCATCCCAGCCCTTCCCCGCTCGTCCCTGCCCGTCCCCGCTCGTCCCTGCCCCTTCCCGCCTGTCCCCGTCCATCCCTGCCCGTCCTTGCCCCTCCCCGCCCATCCCTGCCTCACGCCGTCTGTTGCCACTCGTCCCTGCCCCTTTTCGCCCGTCCCTGTCTGTGCCTGCTCGTCTCTGCCCGTTTCTGCTTGTCCCTGCTCGTCCCTGCTCATCTCTGCCGCTCCCTGACCCTCCCTGCCCGTCTCTGCCACTCCCTGCCCGTCTCTGCCACTCCCCGCCCGTCCCCGCCCCTCCATGCCCATCTCTGCCCCTCCCTGCCTGTCCCCGCCCCTCCCTGCCCATCTCTGCCCCTCCCTGCCTGTCCCCGCCCCTCCCTGCCCATCTCTGCCCCTCCCTGCCCGTCCCCGCCCCTCCCTGCCCGTCCCCGCCCTCCCTGCCCGTCTCTGCCACTCCCTGCCTGTCTCTGCCACTCCCTGCCCGTCCCCACCCCTCCCTGCCCATCTCTGCCTGTCTCTGCCCACTCGTTTCTGCTCGTCCCCTCCCTTCCGGCCCCTCCCTTCCGGCCCCTCCCTTCCGGCCCCTCCCCGTCCCCACCCCGCCCCTCCCTGCCCTTCCCTGCCTGCTCCTCCCTCTCTGCACCTCCCCACCCCGCCCCTCCCTGCCCGCCTCTCCCTGCCTGTCCCCGCCCCTCTCTGCCCCTCCCGTCCGCTTTATCACTGTGATGTCTCCCGGGGCAGAAGTAATGCACCCAGGGGGTTATATACTGACGTCACCCGGGGCAGAACTAAGGCACCCAGGGGGTATATACTGACGTCTCCCGGGGCAGAAGTAATGCCCCCAGGGGGTTATACTGACGTCTCCCGGGGCAGAAGTAATGCACCCAGGGGGGTATATACTGACGTGTCCCGGGGCAGAAGTAATGCACCCAGGGGGTTATATACTGACGTCTGCCGGGGCAGAAGTAATGCCCCCAGGGGGTATATACTGACGTGTCCCGGGGCAGAAGTAATGCACCCAGGGGGGTATATACTGACATCTCCCGGGGCAGAAGTAATGCCCCCAGGGGGGTATATACTGACGTGTCCCGGGGCAGAAGTAATGCACCCAGGGGGTTATATACTGACGTGTCCCGGGGCAGAAGTTAGGCACCCAGGGGGTTATATACTGACGTGTCCCGGGGCAGAACTAAGGCACTCAGGGGGTTATATACTGACATCTCCCAGGTCAGAAGTAAGGCACCCAGGGAGTTATATACTGACGTGTCCCGGGGCAGAAGTAATGCACCCAGGGGGTATATACTGACGTGTCTCGGGGCAGAAGTAAGGCACCCAGGGGGTTATATACTGACATCTCCCGGGGCAGAAGTAATTCCCCCAGGGGTTATATACTGACGTCCCCCGGGCCAGAAGTAAGGCACCCAGGGGGTTATATACTGACATCTCCCGGGGCAGAAGTAAGGCACCCAGGGGGTTATATACTGACATCTCCCGGGCAGAAGTATGGCACCCAGGGGGGGATTTTGCTCCCTACGGGATCCTTACGATATAACTCTGGTGCTGTTTGCAGCCGGGAGACTGGTGAATGTGAGTAGTATTAATGCTGCCGGGGTTTGCAGCTGGGAGACTGGTGAATGTGAGTAGTATTAATGGTGCCGGGGTTTGCAGCCGGGAGACTGGTGAATGTGAGTAGTATTAATGCTGCCGGGGTTTGCAGCCGGGAGACTGGTGAATGTGAGTAGTATTAATGATGCCGGGAGACTGGTGAATGTGAGTAGTATTAATGCTGCCGGGAGACTGGTGAATGTGAGTAGTATTAATGCAGCCGGGAGACTGGTGAATGTGAGTAGTATTAATGCTGCCGGGAGACTGGTGAATGTGAGTAGTATTAATGCAGCCGGGAGACTGGTGAATGTGAGTAGTATTAATGCTGCCGGGAGACTGGTGAATGTGAGTAGTATTAATGCTGCCGGGAGACTGGTGAATGTGAGTAGTATTAATGCTGCCGGGAGACTGGTGAATGTGAGTAGTATTAATGCTGCCGGGAGACTGGTGAATGTGAGTAGTATTAAATATGCGTGGAGAGAAGGTAGAGCACTGCTGAAAAAAGTAGGGCTGGAGGCTGAGTAGTGAAAATTAAAAATGCTTTAATAGAGATGCATGGTAGCAAAAGCTACATAAAAAGGGTCCTCTAATGCATTTCGCGCTAAATAGCGCTTTATCAAAGAGTAACCTATGTCCCTGCTAATCCACTTTATATGTGTAGCCCTTTTTGTGAATCCTGGATTGAAAGGAACTACTGGTGTGCTGTATATACCTGTAGGTTCAGGAGCTCTGAGCCTCCGCCATGGGAGAGCCTGGGGTCATACCCTTAACTATCATGGTGCAGCGCCTCCACTTACCCAGGATCCCCATATTAGAGAATCTGCCCTGAGTAAGAAACATACAACGGTTTGTGCAACGGGCAACCTTTTACTATTGCAATATGAAATGCACGATTATAGAATATACATGACACATCATAACCCTTATACTCTATATATATATATCACATCATGTGAAACACACACACAGTGGCTCAGCCACACCTTGTTAGGTATAATGTCCTGTACACAGGTGGCTCTGCCACTCTCCCTAGGAGTATGTCCTGTAACTAGTGTCTGTACAGCATAGTACGCTGGCACACTGGTGCCCCCAATTAGTTAGTGGGAGGCGGGATCAGCGCCTGATGACCGGTGTAGGTGCATTTGCTGATTAAAGATACCTCCCGGTCACTACGGTGACCACACCACTTCACACAGGTCCCCAGTGTTGCTCCAGCCTTGCGCCGACACTCCGTGATGCTGTGCGGTCTGTCCTCCAGACCAAGATGGCGTCCGCCACTCCACAGCTGAACCGCACTAAAGGATGGGTCCCTAACTACTACGGCCGTCCCTACAAAAGCGGCACCCTACGATGACAGGGGTAATGCTCCTGGGGGCTGGGGAATGTCTCTCACCTAAGCGGAAGGGTCACTGACCCTCCGCTCGCGCACACGAGGTTCCGCCACCTTCCTCCTTCACCTCTCACTCGTGTGTCCCACCGCCCACACGCATCCTGTTTCCTCTATACAGAGTCTCGCACCCTATTGGTCCCCAGCCTCAGCTGACTCTCCCACAGTTCAGAGTTCAGAGTGCAACCCCCAAAGTCTCTCCAGATTGGTTGCCGTTCGCGCGCTTTCCTCGTGCATGCGCAGCCTGACTCTTACTCAGTGACCTTACTGGCAAAAGAACAGTATGGCGCTTCCTATGTCAGTGACAGCGCGGAACCATACATATATATGTATACACATCCTTACATTCTCCCCTCTCCAGATTCCAATGTCCCCGCTGGACTACCTAACCAACATATATGTGAACTTATTTACACCGCCCTCTCTTTCCTAGATCAGGTTACACATTTCGTTGAACAGCACCACCATAGCTTGCATTCTATGCCGAGCCCACTGCTGAGCCTCATAATGGGGTGCCCCAAATTGATCGGATGCCATTCGCATGGGGGGCTGACTGGTTCTTTGACTTCGCCGAGGTTGATTCTCCTCTGCTTCTTCTGCAGAGTATCCAGTTTCATCTGGTATTTCCATCTCTACCCTTGAGGGGTTTTCAACATTATTAAAGTCTCTTTGGGGTGTGAAACATGGGCTTTGTGGATCTAGGGACTGACTCACTGGAGTCAGATTATCAATGTTCGGGCCAAGAGGCTCTTTACCCGTAGCTCCTTCGGGAGATGCCCCCGCGGCCGGAAGGCCCCTTTGAGAGGTTCCTTCCATCGGATCTTCAGAGGTGGCAATTTTTACAGTCTCTAGGCCATCCTCTGGAGTTTCAGCTTCTCCATCTATTGGCGTAGCAGATAATTCTAACTCATTGTTCCCTACTTGAGGTATGGGAAGTAGATGATTCCTATGCCACACTTTTACGCGGCCTTCGGAGTCCTTGATCCGATACACAGGAAGGCCAGGCATTTGTGACTCCACCTCGTACACACCTTCTCGCCACCGGTCCGCCAATTTATGTTTCCCAGGAACACCTAAGTTGCGTAAGAGGACCGCATCCCCGGGGTGAATTTCCTTGTGACGTACTTTGTGATCGTAGCGTCTTTTATTTCCCGCATTCAATTGTGCTGCCGTTCGTTCAGCCAATTTATAAGCCAGCTGCAAACTGTCCCTCAGTCGCTGTACATATCGAAAATGCGTCCTATTGGATACCCCATCGGTAGATATCCGTAGTCGCACATCCACCGGTAACCGGGCTTCCCTTCCGAACATCAAAAAGTACGGGGTGTACCCAGTGGACTCATGCCGGGTACAATTATACGCATGCACCAACGCTTCGACGTGCTTACTCCACTCCGTCTTTTGTGGGCTTGTCAGTGTCCCCAACATGTCTAACAAGGTGCGATTGAACCGTTCGGGCAACGCATCCCCTTCGGGGTGGTACGGGGTAGTCCGCGACTTGGCAATGTTTAGTAATGTGAGCAGTTCCTTTATCAGTGTACTCTCAAAGTCCCTGCCCTGATCAGAGTGAAGACGATTTGGTAATCCATAATGAATGAAATACTTCTCCCACAGGACTCGGGCCACCGTTACGGCCTTCTGATCTTTCGTAGGGAACGCTTGGGCGTACATGGTGTAGTGGTCAGTGATCACGAGAACATTACTAATGCCCCGACTGTCGGGCTCAATACAGAGAAAATCCATACACACCAGATCCATGGGACCCGAACTTTTCAAATGTGCCATGGGAGCTGCCCTGGTGGGCAGTGTCTTTCTTTGTAGGCAGCGGGTACACCTTCGACAATGCTGCTCCACGGACTCCCTCATCCTAGGCCAGTAGAACCTATCCTGTAGCAGCCCATATGTCTTATCAATGCCCAAATGGCCATGGTCATCGTGAAGGGCCCGAAGGACTAAGGTCCTCAAGCGTTCCGGTAGAAACAGCTGACGCCGATCGGGATGGTTATGATATGGTATCACCCGATATAACAAACAATTGTCCATTTCGAACTTCCCAAACTCGTTCAACAGGAGTTTCACCAAGTTCTTGGGGGCTTGCTTCAGTATAGAAGGATCATCTCGTTGTAACGCTTGACGAGCCATCTCCACTATGGGGTTTTGAGTTTGGTAATGCACTAGATCCCTCCATGAGATGATATTGTCTTCCGTGATATTCATCCCTTCTCGACCTTGATAGGCCCGAGGAATGGCTCGTGAATGGCATCCCAACGAGTCAGCAACCCGTAATTCCGAGAATGCAACCTGATTGTCGACTATCGCAGCCACGGAGCAGAGGGCACGAATCCCGGGGCCCGGTATCTCTTCCCACACCTCTTCATCAGGGGTAGCCTGAAGGCCAGGTCGACGCGATAGAGCATCGGCACCTATGTTGGTGGGTCCGGGTTTGTATTTGAGGTTGAACCTATAGTTGGCCAGGGCAGCTAACCAACGGTGTCCAGTGGCATCCAATTTGGCTGATGTATTTATATAGGTCATGGGGTTGTTGTCCGTACGTACTTCGAACTGCACCCCATACAGGTAGTCATGCAGCTTGTCCACCACGGCCCATTTTAGGGCCAAGAATTCCAGTTTGTGGACCGGATAGTTCTGCTCACTAAGGGTCAAGCTTCGGCTCGCATAGGCCACAGGACGTAGCCCGGTCTCATACTTCTGATGCAATACCGCTCCCAGCCCGCTAAGGCTAGCATCGACATGTAGGACATATTCCCGTTCTGGATCCGCATAGGCCAAGACTGGAGCCTGAGTGAGGCTAGTCTTTAAATTCAGGAAGGCCTGTTCACATTCTGGGGTCCATTTCTCCCCAAAGGGCGTCTGCGCCGTGACCCCCTTCCTCTCGGTTTCCCCTGGGTACACACTTAGAAGATCGTTCAGCCGCTTTGCTTTGCTAGAGTAGCCTTCCACGAACCGCCGATAATAGCCACAAAATCCCAAAAACGACCGCAGCTCTTGAATATTTTGAGGCCTAGGCCAGTTCACCACCGCTTCTATCTTCCCAGGATCGGTGGACACCCCTTCAGCCGATACGATGTGGCCCACATACGTCACAGAGGACCGACAGAATTTACATTTGTCCAGAGATAGTTTGAGGCCTTCCCCCTGAAGCCTATCCAACACCTTCATTAGTCTCTCGGAGTGTTCTTCTAGAGTCCGCCCAAACACTATAATATCGTCCAGGTACACCAGGCATTCTTGCGGGTTCAGGTCTCCGAGAGTTTTTTCCATTAATCGCTGGAACGTGGCGGGTGCCCCGCAGATCCCTTGCGGCATGCGAGTGAACTGATAAAACCCCACGGGGCAGATGAAGGCCGTCTTTTCTTGGTCCTCCTGCCCCATGGGTACCTGGTAATACCCCGACCGGAGGTCGAGTACACTGAACCAAGTACTTCCAGTCAGAGCGTTCAATAAATCTTCGATTCGGGGCAGCGTGTATTGATCGGGAATGGTGCGGTTATTCAGTGTTCGGTAGTCCACGCATAAGCGTACGGTCCCGTTCTTCTTGCGGACTACCACAATGGGCGAGGCGTAAGGACTCCGGGACCCTTGCACGATCCCAGCCCTCTCCATTTCGGCGATTAACCTTCTCACTTCGTCTACGTCCCGTGGTGCGAGCCGTCGGGAACGTTCCCGGAAGGGAGTAGCATCGCTCATTCGGATGGTGTGGCGGGCACTGCGGCTGCATCCCACATCCATGTCACTGGTGGAGAACACCTGTTGGCGTTTTTGTAACTCGATCCGCAGCCTTTCCCTCCATTCCTCGGGGAGCGGAGAATCCCCAAAGTCAAATTCTAGCCGGGATCCGGAGGTATGACCATAGTTATGGGGTCGCCCCGTTACGCTCTTTTCTTCGGGGGTCACGGGGTATATTCTGCCCAGCGGCTGGCGTCGATCAATGCTCATGGGATATGGGGAGATATTCTGCATGTATACCCAGGTGCGCTCAGGGATTTTTCCAGGCCACTTCTTGACGGAGGCCAACACTTCGTAGCCCAGCCGGTGCTCATCCTGGGCCACACTTTCTAAGGAGAAGAGCTGATCCTCCGGGCGTCGATCCGGGTAGTGACATGCGGCGACCATCATCCTTCCTTCCCCCGGGGGAATTTGAGTCAGTCCCCACTCTTGACTATAGAGCATCCCATGCTCTTCTTCTGTCGCTATTTTCCTGCAGACCTCTTGGAGGGCAGGGCAGTCGGCCAGGGCCAGCAACGGGGCTTCTCCCGCCTCTTGCAAATACATGCGGAACACAGCGCGCACGATGTCAGCGTTAGTACCCAAGATGATCGGTGCACTGGGGTGATCCTGCGGTTCAGGGCACACTAGGGCCTCCACTTCCATGGGATGATGTTTACCAGTGTTCAGCTGTGGGATGTCTAACTGCACCTTTACTACGCCGTCTATGGGGTAATCCTCATGACTCAATCCCCTCAGTCGCAAGGCATCCGCAGAGAGTAACGGTAATCGATGGAGGTGTTGATCGTAGAAGGGCCGGTATACGATGGTCACCTGAGATCCCGTGTCCAGTAATGCGGCGGCGTAGATGCCTTCGATAACTACCCGAATGATGGCGGCAGGGCCGATCCGGCTGCTTGGGGATGGCGGCGACGTTCCTCCACCCTCCAGAGTCTTGCACGGCATTGACTGCGCGGGCCGGGAGGCCGGTTTCCGTAAGGTGGGGCAACGGGCACGCAGATGTCCCATCTTCCCGCACGCGTAGCACTGAATCTGGCTGAGGTAATTCTCGCTTTTCCCGTTTGGTGAGCTTCGCCCAGTCAAGAGACGAGGGCGGGGCGCCACTGGCGTGCTGGCGTCCTCGTGGTCGGGATCGAGGTCTCCAGGTTCAGGTCCGTCGGCCTTGGGTTCCACTTTCTTGACCTCCTTACTGCCGGGCGGGGGCTTTCTCCCCGGAGCCAGGTCACGTCCTAACAACACCGTCTCGTGCGCTTGGACCCGATCCATTAGGTCGTGAAACGATAAAGCTTGCCCGGGAGTTAGACAGCTACTAACCCGTACCGACACGGGGTGTAGGGGCAGGAGGCCCCTCAACAGCTGAGTGGTGCGCAGTCCATTGGCTTCTATCCTTGGCACCACGCCCTTCCTCACCAGGTTCCATAAGTCCAGGTGTAGCCGCCTGAGGAAGTCGGATACCATTTCCCCTTCCTTCTGGGCTAACGCGTGAAATTTGGCCATCAACGCATAAGTATGCACCGGAGCCCCATACGCCTTTGTCAGACAGTAGATGAGATCTGCTGCATCAGCTTCCGGATTGTCATCTCGGTAGTAGTGCACCATGTGGGACGCGGGGGGCCGCAAGCACTCAACGATGCGTTGTCTCCGGACCGCGTCCATGCAAGTCCATTCAGGCAGCACTTGTTCTGTGTGATCCAACCAGTCCTCTATCCCTACTTCCCCTTGGGGCGTGGGTTTCTCGCCGGAGAAGGCCTTTAACTTCCTATACTGGAGCGACTGGGTTGTGTTGTGGAGAGCGGCTGCTATCGCGGGAATAGAGGTGTCTCCCGGTAGGCTATCCCCGACTGCGGGGTAAGTGTCTAGTCTGGATAAGCTAAGTCGGTTGAGGCCGGACCGCAGGCCTGGCAGGGTGGCCGAGGAGCCTAGGTTCAGGGCTGCTGGCCAGCGCGGTTGCAGGCCACGGTCAGGGGAATGGTCTGTGACCCCAGTCGCGGCACCTACTGCGGCTGTATGCTCTCTCTGTGGGGTGGAAGTGGCCAGGGGCGCAGGGGCGTCCGCCTGGACTATGGGGCAGCGCACCCCCGGGGCCTCGGGCAGCAGCAGTATACGGGGCAAGGCCTCTGGGCATATATCTTGTTCAGTGGCATACAAGACCCGGCGCCAGGCCTGGTCGCGGTCATAAAAATGATCTTGTACTTGGGCATTGTCCAGGAGCGGGAGTTTGCGGACTTGCTCGGTCACTGTACCTAACGAGATTGTGGCGGGAACATGGCCCAGCGCGAAAGCACGATTTAGGGGAATCCCGCGCCGCTGGGCCCACTTGCGCACCTCGAGCGCCGAGGGCAACGACATGATGGGTTTTGGTTGCACAATACGAACAAAAAACTGAGGGGGCAACCCAGGTCTAAGTCTCTCAGCAGCGCCTCCAAATGTAGCCCTTTTTGTGAATCCTGGATTGAAAGGAACTACTGGTGTACTGTATATACCTGTAGGTTCAGGAGCTCTGAGCCTCCGCCATGGGAGAGCCTGGGGTCATACCCTTAACTATCATGGTGCAGCGCCTCCACTTACCTAGGATCCCCATATTAGAGAATCTGCCCTGAGTAAGAAACATACAACGGTTTGTGCAACGGGCAACCTTTTACTATTGCAATATGTAACGCACAATTATAGAATATACATGACACATCATAACCCTTATACTCTATATATATATATCACATCATGTGAAACACACACACAGTGGCTCAGCCACACCTTGTTCGGTATAATGTCCTGTACACAGGTGGCTCTGCCACTCTCCCTAGGAGTATGTCCTGTAACTAGTGTCTGTACAGCATAGTACGCTGGCACACTGGTGCCCCCAATTAGTTAGTGGGAGGCGGGATCAGCGCCTGATGACCGGTGTAGGTGCACTTGTTGATTAAAGATACCTCCCGGTCACTACGGTGACCACACCACTTCACACAGGTCCCCAGTGTTGCTCCAGCCTTTCGCCGACACTCCGTGATGCTGTGAGGTCTGTCCGCCAGACCAAGATGGCGTCCCCAACTCCGCAGCTGAACCGCACTAAAGGGTGGGTCCCTAACTACTACGGCCGTCCCTACAAAAGCGGCACCCTACGATGACAGGGGAAATGCTCCTGGGGGCTGGGGAATGTCTCTCACCTAAGCGGAAGGGTCACTGACCCTCCGCTCGCGCACACGAGGTCCCGCCACCTTCCTCCTTCACCTCTCACTCGTGTGTCCCACCGCCCACACGCATCCTGTTTTCTCTATACAGAGTCTCGCACCCTATTGGTCCCCAGCCTCAGCTGACTCTCCCACAGTTCAGAGTTCAGAGTGCAACTCCCAAAGTCTCTCCAGATTGGTTGACGTTCGCGCGCTTTCCTCGCGCATGCGCAGCCTGACTCTTACTCAGTGACCTTACTGGCAAAAGAACAGTATGGCGCTTCCTATGTCAGTGACAGCGCGGAACCATACATATATATGTATACACATCCTTACATATGCATATAAAGTGGATTAGCAGGGACATAGGTTACTCTTTGATAAAGCGCTATTTAGCGCGAAATGCATTAGAGGACCCTTTTTATGTAGCTTTTGCTACCATGCATCTCTATTAAAGCATTTTTAATTTTCACTACTCAGCCTCCAGCCCTACTTTTTTCAGCAGTGCTCTACCTTCTCTCCACGCATATTTGATCTACACAACGGATGGATGCACGCGTATATGGAGCATAAGGGGTCTATCATGTGAGTCATTTATCTGTATTTCTTACATTGTGACTGTGACTATAGGGTATTTGCATGGCTCCAGCCTTTGGTTCAGGACACCATCCCTCTCTATAGTGAATGCACTGGGAGTCCTTCTATATAGGGGCTGTTTTGTGATTTCATTTTGAGGGTGGTTATATGCTTTCTGTCCATATCAGGCTTTATTTGGTGAGCTATATACCCTGTCACATATATACATTTTTTCATTGATTTGACTCAACCCTTGACTCCTGGGCTATATTGCCTTCATTGCACTATTCTGGGAATTAGAAGCACCATACAGGGATTCATTTCTCATCCTTTGCCGTGAGTAGTATTAATGCAGCCGGGAGACTGGTGAATGTGAGTAGTATTAATGCAGCCGGGAGACTGGTGAATGTGAGTAGTATTAATACTGCTGTGAGACTAGTGAATGTGAGTAGTATTAATGCAGCCGGGAGACTGGTGAATGTGAGTAGTATTAATACTGCTGTGAGACTAGTGAATGTGAGTAGTATTAATGCAGCCGGGAGACTGGTGAATGTGAGTAGTATTAATGCAGCCGGGAGACTGGTGAATGTGAGTAGTATTAATACTGCTGTGAGACTAGTGAATGTGAGTAGTATTAATGCAGCCGGGAGACTGGTGAATGTGAGTAGTATTAATGCAGCTGGGAGACTGGTGAATGTGAGTAGTATTAATGCTGCCGGGGGTTTGCAGCCGGGAGAGTGGTGAATGTGAGTAGTATTAATGCAGCCGGGAGACTGGTGAATGTGAGTAGTATTAATTCTGCCGGGGTCTGCAGCCCGGAGACTGGTGAATGTGAGTAGTATTAATGCTGCCGGGAGACTGGTGAATGTGAGTAATATTAATGCAGCCGGGAGACTGGTGAATGTGAGTAGTATTAATGCAGCCGGGAGACTGGTGAATGTGAGTAGTATTAATGCAGCCGGGAGACTGGTGAATGTGAGTAGTATTAATGCAGCCGGGAGACTGGTGAATGTGAGTAGTATTAATACTGCTGTGAGACTAGTGAATGTGAGTAGTATTAATGCAGCCGGGAGACTGGTGAATGTGAGTAGTATTAATGCAGCCGGGAGACTGGTGAATGTGAGTAGTATTAATACTGCTGTGAGACTAGTGAATGTGAGTAGTATTAATGCAGCCGGGAGACTGGTGAATGTGAGTAGTATTAATGCAGCCGGGAGACTGGTGAATGTGAGTAGTATTAATGCAGCCGGGAGACTGGTGAATGTGAGTAGTATTAATACTGCTGTGAGACTAGTGAATGTGAGTAGTATTAATGCAGCCGGGAGACTGGTGAATGTGAGTAGTATTAATGCAGCCGGGAGACTGGTGAATGTGAGTAGTATTAATGCAGCCGGGAGACTGGTGAATGTGAGTAGTATTAATACTGCTGTGAGACTAGTGAATGTGAGTAGTATTAATGCAGCCGGGAGACTGGTGAATGTGAGTAGTATTAATGCAGCCGGGAGACTGGTGAATGTGAGTAGTATTAATGCAGCCGGGAGACTGGTGAATGTGAGTAGTATTAATACTGCTGTGAGACTAGTGAATGTGAGTAGTATTAATGCAGCCGGGAGACTGGTGAATGTGAGTAGTATTAATGCTGCCGGGAGACTGGTGAATGTGAGTAGTATTAATGCAGCCGGGAGACTGGTGAATGTGAGTAGTATTAATACTGCCGGGAGACTGGTGAATGTGAGTAGTATTAATGCAGCCGGGAGACTGGTGAATGTGAGTAGTATTAATGCAGCCGGGAGACTGGTGAATGTGAGTAGTATTAATGCAGCCGGGGGTTTGCAGCCGGGAGAGTGGTGAATGTGAGTAGTATTAATGCAGCCGGGAGACTGGTGAATGTGAGTAGTATTAATTCTGCCGGGGGTTTGCAGCCGGGAGAGTGGTGAATGTGAGTAGTATTAATGCAGCCGGGAGACTGGTGAATGTGAGTAGTATTAATTCTGCCGGGGTCTGCAGCCCGGAGACTGGTGAATGTGAGTAGTATTAATGCTGCCGGGGGTTTGCAGCCGGGAGAGTGGTGAATGTGAGTAGTATTAATGCAGCCGGGAGACTGGTGAATGTGAGTAGTATTAATTCTGCCGGGGTCTGCAGCCGGGAGACTGGTGAATGTGAGTAATATTAATGCAGCCGGGAGACTGGTGAATGTGAGTAGTATTAATGCAGCCGGGAGACTGGTGAATGTGAGTAGTATTAATGCAGCCGGGAGACTGGTGAATGTGAGTAGTATTAATGCAGCCGGGAGACTGGTGAATGTGAGTAGTATTAATGCAGCCGGGAGACTGGTGAATGTGAGTAGTATTAATGCAGCCGGGAGACTGGTGAATGTGAGTAGTATTAATGCAGCCGGGAGACTGGTGAATGTGAGTAGTATTAATGCAGCCGGGAGACTGGTGAATGTGAGTAGTATTAATGCTGCCGGTTGTCCTGTGTCCTGCAGCTCCGCCGGAGACTGGACTTCCAGCTGATGGAGGGTCCACTGGAAAAGAAGCATATGCTGCAGCAGAGGGGCAGGAAGGTGAGTGTGGGTGAGGGGCAGGAACGTGAGGGGGATAGGGTGAGAGGGGCAGGAAGGTGAGTGTGGAGTAAGGGGGACAGGGGGTGAGGGGCAGGAAGGTGAGGGGGACAGGGTAAGAGGGGCAGGAAGGTGGTGGGGTAAGGGAGACAGGGGGTGAGGGGCAGGAAGGTGAGTGGGAGTGAGGGGGTGGGTGAGGGGGCAGGAAGGTGAGTGGTGGAGCAGGATGATGAGTGGGGATTGGGGGGCTGGAAGGTGAGTGGAGGTGGGGAGGCCGGAAGCGGAGCGGGGATTAGGGGGCAGGAAGGTGGGGGCAGCAGGGTGATTGGGGGTGAGGGGCTGGAAGATGAGTGGGAGTGAGGGAGTCAGGGATTAGAGGGCAGGAAGGTGAGTGGGGGCAGGAAGGTGAGTGGGAGTGAGGGGGCAGGAAGTGGGGTGGGGGGCAGGAAGGTGAGTGGGGTGAGGGGCAGGAAGGTAAGTGGGGGTGAGGGGCTGGAAGGTGAGTGGAAGTGGGGAGGCAGGAAGGTGAGTGGGGGGAGGCAGGAAGGTGAGTGGGATCATGAAGGTGAGTGGGGGTGAGGGGCTGGAAGATGAGTGGGAGTGAGGGAGGGAGTCAGGAAGGTGAGTGGGGACAGGAAGGTGAGTGGGGTGGGGGGCAGGAAGGTGAGTGGGATTGGGGGGTTAGGAATGTGAGTGTGGCTTAGGAAGGTGAGGGGGGGTTAGGAAGGTGAGTGGGAGTAGGGGAGGCTGGAAGGTGAGTGGGAGTGAGGGAGGCAGGAAGGTGAGTGGAGGGCAGGAAGGGGAGTGGGAGTAGTGGAGGCTGGAAGGTGAGTGGGGTGAGGGGCTGGAAGGTGGGTGGGTGGGAGTGAGGGAGGGAGGCAGGAAGGTGAGTGGGGGCAGGAAGGTGGGTGGGGGCAGTAAGGTGAGTGGGGGCAGGAAGGTGAGTGGGAGTGAGGGAGGCGTTAAGGTGAGTTGGGGTTAGGAAGGTGAGTGGGGGTTAGGAAGGTGAGTGGGGGTTAAGAAGATGAGTGGGGGGTCAGGAAGGTGAGTGGGGGTCAGGAAGGTGAGTGGGGGTCAGGAAAGTGAGTGGGGGGTAGGAAGGTGAATGGGAGTGAGGGAGGCAGGAAGGTGAGTGGAGGGCAGGAAGGTGAGTGGGAGTAGGGGAGGCTGGAAGGTGAGTAGGGGTGAGGGGCTGGAAGGTAGGTGGGAGTGAGGGAGGCAGGAGGTGAGTGGGGGCAGGAAGGTGAGTGGGGGCAGGAAGGTGAACGGGAGTGAGGGAGGCGGAAAGGTGAGTGGGAGTGAGGGGCTGGAAGGTGAGTGGGAGTGAGGGGCTAGAAGGTGAGCGGGAGTGAGGCAGGAAGGTGAGTGGGAGTGAGGGAGGCAGGAAGGTGAGTGGGAGTGAGGGAGGCAGGGAGGTGAGTGGGAGGCAGGAAGGTGAGTGGGAGTGAGGGAGACAGGAAGGTGAGTGGGAGTGAGGGAGGTGAGGGAGGGAGGCAGGAAGGTGAGTGGGAGTGAGGGAGGCAGGAAGGTGAGTGGGAGTGAGGGAGGCAAGAAGGTGAGTGGGAGTGAGGGAGGCAGGAAGGTGAGTGGGGATTAGGAGGCAGGGAAGCAAGGGGATTAGGGTCTTATAGTGCCGGCGACAGCGACGCGACATTGGGGCAAAACATCACCGGCACTATAAGCGCGGCCTGACGTGGCGTCGCCGGCACTATAAGCGCGGCCTGACGTGGCGTCGCCGGCACTATAAGCGCGGCCTGACGTGGCGTCGCCGGCACTATAAGCGCGGCCTGACGTGGCGTCGCCGGCACTATAAGCGCGTCCTGATGTGGCGTCGCCGGCACTATAAGCGCGTCCTGACGTGGCGTCGCCGGCACTATAAGCGCGGCCTGACGTGGCATCACCGGCACTATAAGCGCGGCCTGACATGGCATCGCCGGCACTATAAGCGCGTCCTGATGTGGCGTCGCCGGCACTATAAGCGCGTCCTGATGTGGCGTCGCCGGCACTATAAGCGCGTCCTGACGTGGCGTCGCCGGCACTATAAGCGCGGCCTGACATGGCATCGCCGGCACTATAAGCGCGTCCTGACATGGCATCGCCGGCACTATAAGCGCGGCCTGACGTGGCGTCGCCGGCACTATAAGCGCGGCCTGACATGGCATCGCCGGCACTATAAGCGCGTCCTGATGTGGCGTCGCCGGCACTATAAGCGCGTCCTGACGTGGCGTCGCCGGCACTATAAGCGCGTCCTGATGTGGCGTCGCCGGCACTATAAGCGCGTCCTGACGTGGCGTCGCCGGCACTATAAGCGCGTCCTGATGTGGCGTCGCCGGCACTATAAGCGCGTCCTGACGTGGCGTCGCCGGCACTATAAGCGCGTCCTGATGTGGCGTCGCCGGCACTATAAGCGCGTCCTGACATGGCATCGCCGGCACTATAAGCGCGTCCTGATGTGGCGTCGCCGGCACTATAAGCGCGTCCTGACGTGGCGTCGCCGGCACTATAAGCGCGGCCTGACATGGCATCGCCGGCACTATAAGCGCAGCCTGACATGGCATCGCCGGCACTATAAGCGCGTCCTGATGTGGCGTCGCCGGCACTATAAGCGCGTCCTGACGTGGCGTCGCCGGCACTATAAGCGCGGCCTGACATGGCATCGCCGGCACTATAAGCGCGTCCTGATGTGGCGTCGCCGGCACTATAAGCGCGTCCTGACGTGGCGTCGCCGGCACTATAAGCGCGGCCTGACATGGCATCGCCGGCACTATAAGCGCGTCCTGATGTGGCGTCGCCGGCACTATAAGCGCGTCCTGACGTGGCGTCGCCGGCACTATAAGCGCGGCCTGACGTGGCATCGCCGGCACTATAAGCGCGTCCTGATGTGGCGTCGCCGGCACTATAAGCGCGTCCTGACGTGGCGTCGCCGGCACTATAAGCGCGTCCTGATGTGGCGTCGCCGGCACTATAAGCGCGTCCTGACGTGGCGTCGCCGGCACTATAAGCGCGTCCTGATGTGGCGTCGCCGGCACTATAAGCGCGTCCTGACGTGGCGTCGCCGGCACTATAAGCGCGGCCTGACATGGCATCGCCGGCACTATAAGCGCGTCCTGATGTGGCGTCGCCGGCACTATAAGCGCGTCCTGACGTGGCGTCGCCGGCACTATAAGCGCGGCCTGACATGGCATCGCCGGCACTATAAGCGCGTCCTGACGTGGCGTCGCCGGCACTATAAGCGCGTCCTGACGTGGCGTCGCCGGCACTATAAGCGCGTCCTGACGTGGCGTCGCCGGCACTATAAGCGCGGCCTGACGTGGCGTCGCCGGCACTATAAGCGCGGCCTGACGTGGCGTCGCCGGCACTATAAGCGCGGCCTGACGTGGCGTCGCCGGCACTATAAGCGCGGCCTGACGTGGCGTCGCCGGCACTATAAGCGCGGCCTGACGTGGCGTTGCCGGCACTATAAGCGCAGCCTGATGTGGCATCGCCGGCACTATAAGCGCGTCCTGATGTGGCGTCGCCGGCACTATAAGCGCGTCCTGACGTGGCGTCGCCGGCACTATAAGCGCGGCCTGACATGGCATCGCCGGCACTATAAGCGCGTCCTGATGTGGCGTCGCCGGCACTATAAGCGCGTCCTGACGTGGCGTCGCCGGCACTATAAGCGCGTCCTGATGTGGCGTCGCCGGCACTATAAGCGCGTCCTGACGTGGCGTCGCCGGCACTATAAGCGCGTCCTGATGTGGCGTCGCCGGCACTATAAGCGCGTCCTGACGTGGCGTCGCCGGCACTATAAGCGCGGCCTGACATGGCATCGCCGGCACTATAAGCGCGTCCTGATGTGGCGTCGCCGGCACTATAAGCGCGTCCTGACGTGGCGTCGCCGGCACTATAAGCGCGGCCTGACATGGCATCGCCGGCACTATAAGCGCGTCCTGACGTGGCGTCGCCGGCACTATAAGCGCGTCCTGACGTGGCGTCGCCGGCACTATAAGCGCGTCCTGACGTGGCGTCGCCGGCACTATAAGCGCGGCCTGACGTGGCGTCGCCGGCACTATAAGCGCGGCCTGACGTGGCGTCGCCGGCACTATAAGCGCGGCCTGACGTGGCGTCGCCGGCACTATAAGCGCGGCCTGACGTGGCGTCGCCGGCACTATAAGCGCGGCCTGACGTGGCGTTGCCGGCACTATAAGCGCAGCCTGATGTGGCATCGCCGGCACTATAAGCGCGGCCTGATGTGGCGTCGCCGGCACTATAAGCGCGGCCTGACGTGGCGTTGCCGGCACTATAAGCGCGGCCTGACGTGGCGTCGCCGGCACTATAAGCGCGGCCTGACGTGGCGTCGCCGGCACTATAAGCGCGGCCTGACGTGGCGTCGCCGGCACTATAAGCGCGGCCTGACGTGGCGTCGCCGGCACTATAAGCGCGGCCTGACGTGGCGTCGCCGGCACTATAAGCGCGGCCTGACATCGCCGGCACTATAAGCGCGGCCTGACGTGGCATCGCCGGCACTATAAGCGCGGCCTGACATCGCCGGCACTATAAGCGCGGCCTGGCGTCGCCGGCACTATAAGCGCGGCCTGGCGTGGCGTCGCCGGCACTATAAGCGCGGCCTGACATCGCCGGCACTATAAGCGTGGCCTGACGTGGCATCGCCGGCACTATAAGCGCGGCCTGACATCGCCGGCACTATAAGCGCGGCCTGACGTCGCCGGCACTATAAGCGCGGCCTGACATCGCCGGCACTATAAGCGCGGCCTGACATCGCCGGCACTATAAGCGCGGCCTGACATCGCCGGCACTATAAGCGCGGCCTGACATCGCCGGCACTATAAGCGCGGCCTGACATCGCCGGCACTATAAGCGCGGCCTGACGTGGCGTCGCCGGCACTATAAGCGCGGCCTGACGTGGCGTCGCCGGCACTATAAGCGCGGCCTGACATCGCCGGCACTATAAGCGCGGCCTGACGTGGCATCGCCGGCACTATAAGCGCGGCCTGACATCGCCGGCACTATAAGCGCGGCCTGGCGTCGCCGGCACTATAAGCGCGGCCTGACATCGCCGGCACTATAAGCGCGGCCTGACGTCGCCGGCACTATAAGCGCGGCCTGACATCGCCGGCACTATAAGCGCGGCCTGACGTGGCGTCGCCGGCACTTTAAGCGCGGCCTGGCGTCGCCGGCACTATAAGCGCGGCCTGACATCGCCGGCACTATAAGCGCGGCCTGACGTGGCATCGCCGGCACTATAAGCGCGGCCTGACGTGGCATCGCCGGCACTATAAGCGCGGCCTGACGTGGCGTCGCCGGCACTATAAGCGCGGCCTGACGTGGCATCGCCGGCACTATAAGCGCGGCCTGACGTGGCATCGCCGGCACTATAAGCGCGGCCTGACGTGGCGTCGCCGGCACTATAAGCGCGGCCTGACATCGCCGGCACTATAAGCGCGGCCTGACGTGGCGTCGCCGGCACTATAAGCGCGGCCTGACGTGGCATCACCGGCACTATAAGCGCGGCCTGACATGGCATCGCCGGCACTATAAGCGCGGCCTGACGTGGCGTCGCCGGCACTATAAGCGCGGCCTGACGTGGCGTCGCCGGCACTATAAGCGCGGCCTGACGTGGCGTTGCCGGCACTATAAGCGCAGCCTGATGTGGCGTCGCCGGCACTATAAGCGCGGCCTGACGTGGCATCGCCGGCACTATAAGCGCGTCCTGATGTGGCGTCGCCGGCACTATAAGCGCGGCCTGACGTGGCATCGCCGGCACTATAAGCGCGGCCTGATGTGGCGTCGCCGGCACTATAAGCGCGGCCTGACGTGGCGTTGCCGGCACTATAAGCGCGGCCTGACGTGGCGTCGCCGGCACTATAAGCGCGGCCTGACGTGGCGTCGCCGGCACTATAAGCGCGGCCTGACGTGGCATCGCCGGCACTATAAGCGCGGCCTGACGTGGCATCGCCGGCACTATAAGCGCGGCCTGACGTGGCGTCGCCGGCACTATAAGCGCGGCCTGACATCGCCGGCACTATAAGCGCGGCCTGACGTGGCATCGCCGGCACTATAAGCGCGGCCTGACATCGCCGGCACTATAAGCGCGGCCTGGCGTCGCCGGCACTATAAGCGCGGCCTGGCGTGGCGTCGCCGGCACTATAAGCGCGGCCTGACATCGCCGGCACTATAAGCGTGGCCTGACGTGGCATCGCCGGCACTATAAGCGCGGCCTGACATCGCCGGCACTATAAACGCGGCCTGACGTCGCCGGCACTATAAGCGCGGCCTGACGTCGCCGGCACTATAAGCGCGGCCTGACATCGCCGGCACTATAAGCGCGGCCTGACATCGCCGGCACTATAAGCGCGGCCTGACATCGCCGGCACTATAAGCGCGGCCTGACGTCGCCGGCACTATAAGCGCGGCCTGACATCGCCGGCACTATAAGCGCGGCCTGACATCGCCGGCACTATAAGCGCGGCCTGACGTGGCGTCGCCGGCACTATAAGCGCGGCCTGACGTGGCGTCGCCGGCACTATAAGCGCGGCCTGACATCGCCGGCACTATAAGCGCGGCCTGACGTGGCATCGCCGGCACTATAAGCGCGGCCTGACATCGCCGGCACTATAAGCGCGGCCTGGCGTCGCCGGCACTATAAGCGCGGCCTGACATCGCCGGCACTATAAGCGCGGCCTGACGTCGCCGGCACTATAAGCGCGGCCTGACATCGCCGGCACTATAAGCGCGGCCTGACGTGGCGTCGCCGGCACTTTAAGCGCGGCCTGGCGTCGCCGGCACTATAAGCGCGGCCTGACATCGCCGGCACTATAAGCGCGGCCTGACGTGGCATCGCCGGCACTATAAGCGCGGCCTGACGTGGCATCGCCGGCACTATAAGCGCGGCCTGACGTGGCGTCGCCGGCACTATAAGCGCGGCCTGACGTGGCATCGCCGGCACTATAAGCGCGGCCTGACGTGGCGTCGCCGGCACTATAAGCGCGGCCTGACATCGCCGGCACTATAAGCGCGGCCTGACATCGCCGGCACTATAAGCGCGGCCTGACATCGCCGGCACTATAAGCGCGGCCTGACATCGCCGGCACTATAAGCGCGGCCTGACATCGCCGGCACTATAAGCGCGGCCTGACATCGCCGGCACTATAAGCGCAGCCTGACATCGCCGGCACTATAAGCGCGGCCTGACGTGGCGTCGCCGGCACTATAAGCGCGGCCTGACGTGGCGTCGCCGGCACTATAAGCGCGGCCTGACATCGCCGGCACTATAAGCGCGGCCTGACGTGGCATCGCCGGCACTATAAGCGCGGCGTGACATCGCCGGCACTATAAGCGCGGCCTGGCGTCGCCGGCACTATAAGCGCGGCCTGACATCGCCGGCACTATAAGCGCGGCCTGACGTCGCCGGCACTATAAGCGCGGCCTGACATCGCCGGCACTATAAGCGCGGCCTGACATCGCCGGCACTATAAGCGCGGCCTGACGTGGCGTCGCCGGCACTTTAAGCGCGGCCTGGCATCGCCGGCACTATAAGCGCGGCCTGACATCGCCGGCACTATAAGCGCGGCCTGACGTCGCCGGCACTATAAGCGCGGCCTGACATCGCCGGCACTATAAGCGCGGCCTGACATCGCCGGCACTATAAGCGCGGCCTGACATCGCCGGCACTATAAGCGCGGCCTGACGTGGCGTCGCCGGCACTATAAGCGCGGCCTGACGTGGCGTCGCCGGCACTATAAGCGCGGCCTGACATCGCCGGCACTATAAGCGCGGCCTGACGTGGCATCGCCGGCACTATAAGCGCGGCCTGACATCGCCGGCACTATAAGCGCGGCCTGGCGTCGCCGGCACTATAAGCGCGGCCTGACATCGCCGGCACTATAAGCGCGGCCTGACGTCGCCGGCACTATAAGCGCGGCCTGACATCGCCGGCACTATAAGCGCGGCCTGACGTGGCGTCGCCGGCACTTTAAGCGCGGCCTGGCGTCGCCGGCACTATAAGCGCGGCCTGACATCGCCGGCACTATAAGCGCGGCCTGACGTGGCATCGCCGGCACTATAAGCGCGGCCTGACGTGGCATCGCCGGCACTATAAGCGCGGCCTGACGTGGCGTCGCCGGCACTATAAGCGCGGCCTGACGTGGCATCGCCGGCACTATAAGCGCGGCCTGACGTGGCGTCGCCGGCACTATAAGCGCGGCCTGACGTGGCGTCGCCGGCACTATAAGCGCGGCCTGACATCGCCGGCACTATAAGCGCGGCCTGACGTGGCGTCGCCGGCACTATAAGCGCGGCCTGACGTGGCATCACCGGCACTATAAGCGCGGCCTGACATGGCATCGCCGGCACTATAAGCGCGGCCTGACGTGGCGTCGCCGGCACTATAAGCGCGGCCTGACGTGGCGTCGCCGGCACTATAAGCGCGGCCTGACGTGGCGTTGCCGGCACTATAAGCGCAGCCTGATGTGGCGTCGCCGGCACTATAAGCGCGGCCTGACGTGGCATCGCCGGCACTATAAGCGCGGCCTGATGTGGCGTCGCCGGCACTATAAGCGCGGCCTGACGTGGCGTTGCCGGCACTATAAGCGCGGCCTGACGTGGCGTCGCCGGCACTATAAGCGCGGCCTGACGTGGCGTCGCCGGCACTATAAGCGCGGCCTGACGTGGCATCGCCGGCACTATAAGCGCGGCCTGACGTGGCATCGCCGGCACTATAAGCGCGGCCTGACGTGGCGTCGCCGGCACTATAAGCGCGGCCTGACATCGCCGGCACTATAAGCGCGGCCTGACGTGGCATCGCCGGCACTATAAGCGCGGCCTGACATCGCCGGCACTATAAGCGCGGCCTGGCGTCGCCGGCACTATAAGCGCGGCCTGGCGTGGCGTCGCCGGCACTATAAGCGCGGCCTGACATCGCCGGCACTATAAGCGTGGCCTGACGTGGCATCGCCGGCACTATAAGCGCGGCCTGACATCGCCGGCACTATAAACGCGGCCTGACGTCGCCGGCACTATAAGCGCGGCCTGACGTCGCCGGCACTATAAGCGCGGCCTGACATCGCCGGCACTATAAGCGCGGCCTGACATCGCCGGCACTATAAGCGCGGCCTGACATCGCCGGCACTATAAGCGCGGCCTGACGTCGCCGGCACTATAAGCGCGGCCTGACATCGCCGGCACTATAAGCGCGGCCTGACATCGCCGGCACTATAAGCGCGGCCTGACGTGGCGTCGCCGGCACTATAAGCGCGGCCTGACGTGGCGTCGCCGGCACTATAAGCGCGGCCTGACATCGCCGGCACTATAAGCGCGGCCTGACGTGGCATCGCCGGCACTATAAGCGCGGCCTGACATCGCCGGCACTATAAGCGCGGCCTGGCGTCGCCGGCACTATAAGCGCGGCCTGACATCGCCGGCACTATAAGCGCGGCCTGACGTCGCCGGCACTATAAGCGCGGCCTGACATCGCCGGCACTATAAGCGCGGCCTGACGTGGCGTCGCCGGCACTTTAAGCGCGGCCTGGCGTCGCCGGCACTATAAGCGCGGCCTGACATCGCCGGCACTATAAGCGCGGCCTGACGTGGCATCGCCGGCACTATAAGCGCGGCCTGACGTGGCATCGCCGGCACTATAAGCGCGGCCTGACGTGGCGTCGCCGGCACTATAAGCGCGGCCTGACGTGGCATCGCCGGCACTATAAGCGCGGCCTGACGTGGCGTCGCCGGCACTATAAGCGCGGCCTGACATCGCCGGCACTATAAGCGCGGCCTGACATCGCCGGCACTATAAGCGCGGCCTGACATCGCCGGCACTATAAGCGCGGCCTGACATCGCCGGCACTATAAGCGCGGCCTGACATCGCCGGCACTATAAGCGCGGCCTGACATCGCCGGCACTATAAGCGCAGCCTGACATCGCCGGCACTATAAGCGCGGCCTGACGTGGCGTCGCCGGCACTATAAGCGCGGCCTGACGTGGCGTCGCCGGCACTATAAGCGCGGCCTGACATCGCCGGCACTATAAGCGCGGCCTGACGTGGCATCGCCGGCACTATAAGCGCGGCGTGACATCGCCGGCACTATAAGCGCGGCCTGGCGTCGCCGGCACTATAAGCGCGGCCTGACATCGCCGGCACTATAAGCGCGGCCTGACGTCGCCGGCACTATAAGCGCGGCCTGACATCGCCGGCACTATAAGCGCGGCCTGACATCGCCGGCACTATAAGCGCGGCCTGACGTGGCGTCGCCGGCACTTTAAGCGCGGCCTGGCGTCGCCGGCACTATAAGCGCGGCCTGACATCGCCGGCACTATAAGCGCGGCCTGACGTCGCCGGCACTATAACCGCAGCCTGACGTCGCCGGCACTATAACCGCGGGGACAGGGCGTCGCCGGCACTATAAGCGCGGCCTGACGTGGCGTCGCCGGCACTATAAGCGCGGCCTGACATCGCCGGCACTATAAGCGCGGCCTGACATCGCCGGCACTATAAGCGCGGCCTGACGTGGCATCGCCGGCACTATAAGCGCGGCCTGACATCGCCGGCACTATAAGCGCGGCCTGGCGTCGCCGGCACTATAAGCGCGGCCTGGCGTGGCGTCGCCGGCACTATAAGCGCGGCCTGACATCGCCGGCACTATAAGCGCGGCCTGACATCGCCGGCACTATAAGCGCGGCCTGACATCGCCGGCACTATAAGCGCAGCCTGACATCGCCGGCACTATAAGCGCGGCCTGACGTGGCGTCGCCGGCACTATAAGCGCGGCCTGACGTGGCGTCGCCGGCACTATAAGCGCGGCCTGACATCGCCGGCACTATAAGCGCGGCCTGACATCGCCGGCACTATAAGCGCGGCCTGACATCGCCGGCACTATAAGCGCGGCCTGACATCGCCGGCACTATAAGCGCGGCCTGACATCGCCGGCACTATAAGCGCGGCCTGACATCGCCGGCACTATAAGCGCGGCCTGACATCGCCGGCACTATAAGCGTGGCCTGACGTGGCATCGCCGGCACTATAAGCGCGGCCTGACATCGCCGGCACTATAAGCGCGGCCTGACATCGCCGGCACTATAAGCGCGGCCTGACATCGCCGGCACTATAAGCGCAGCCTGACATCGCCGGCACTATAAGCGCGGCCTGACGTGGCGTCGCCGGCACTATAAGCGCGGCCTGACGTGGCGTCGCCGGCACTATAAGCGCGGCCTGACATCGCCGGCACTATAAGCGCGGCCTGACGTGGCGTCGCCGGCACTATAAGCGCGGCCTGACATCGCCGGCACTATAAGCGCGGCCTGACGTGGCATCGCCGGCACTATAAGCGCGGCCTGACGTGGCGTCGCCGGCACTATAAGCGCGGCCTGACGTGGCGTCGCCGGCACTATAAGCGCGGCCTGACGTGGCGTCGCCGGCACTATAAGCGCGGCCTGACGTGGCATCGCCGGCACTATAAGCGCGGCCTGACATGACATCGCCGGCACTATAAGCGCGGCCTGACGTGGCGTCGCCGGCACTATAAGCGCGGCCTGACGTGGCGTCGCCGGCACTATAAGCGCGGCCTGACATCGCCGGCACTATAAGCGCGGCCTGGCGTCGCCGGCACTATAAGCGCGGCCTGACATCGCCGGCACTATAAGCGCGGCCTGACATCGCCGGCACTATAAGCGCGGCCTGACGTGGCGTCGCCGGCACTATAAGCGCGGCCTGACATGACATCGCCGGCACTATAAGCGCGGCCTGACGTGGCGTCGCCGGCACTATAAGCGCGGCCTGACGGCGTCGCCGGCACTATAAGCGCGGCCTGACATCGCCGGCACTATAAGCGCGGCCTGGCGTCGCCGGCACTATAAGCGCGGCCTGACATCGCCGGCACTATAAGCGCGGCCTGACATCGCCGGCACTATAAGCGCGGCCTGACGTGGCGTCGCCGGCACTTTAAGCGCGGCCTGGCGTCGCCGGCACTATAAGCGCGGCCTGACATCGCCGGCACTATAAGCGCGGCCTGGCGTCGCCGGCACTATAACCGCGGGGACAGGGCGTCGCCGGCACTATAAGCGCGGCCTTAGACGCTCGGGACACACACTATATCCTCGGCTCAGAGTATTACAGTATGTTACCGCTGGGTATTTATGGGGAGAAAGGGGAATATTCACGGCCAGGCTTTAAGGGCTAAAGGGGAGGGACAGGGCGTCGCCGGCACTATAAGCGCGGCCTGGCGTGGCGTCGCCGGCACTATAAGCGCGGCCTGGCGTGGCGTCGCCGGCACTATAAGCGCGGCCTGGCGTGGCGTCGCCGGCACTATAACCGCGGGGACAGGGCGTCGTGCCGGAGGGTTTAACTCCTCCAGGACTGGAGGATGTAGGGAAGTAACACCTTGCTGCCTCGGGGCTAAACTGCCCCTCTCTTGTGTTTCTTTGTGCGCCCCCCGCAGGCGTCCTGTCGCACATGGACTTTGTACCACGCCGTGCTGGTGAGAAGGACCCTGTGCTTCTACCACGACCGCAAGCATACTGCCAAGGTACCCGCCGCCCGCCGGGGAGAGGCACGGTGACACTGTGGGGTACTGTGCATGTAACGGGCAATTCCGGGGCTAAATCAGTGCACCGGGGGTATCAAAGGGAAATACCACTGGGAGCAATGGTTTTATACATCTCGTCTAGAGTAATGTTTTTCCCTCGTGTATCCTCCCCTCACAGAGTAATGTTTTTGCTCCAGTATTACGCCGTGTATCCTCCCCTCACAGAGTAATGTTTTTGCCCCAGTATTACTCGGTGTATCTCCCCCCTCACAGAGTAATGTTTTTGCCCAGTATTACTCGGTGTATCCTCCCCTCACAGAGTAATGTTTTTGCCCCAGTATTACACTGTGTATCCTCCCCTCACAGAGTAATGTTTTTGCCCCGTGTATCCTCCCCTCACAGAGCAATGTTTTTGCCCCAGTATTACGCCGTGTATCCTCCCCTCACAGAGCAATGTTTTTGCCCCAGTATTACTCTGTGTATCCTCCCCTCACAGAGTAATGTTTTTGCCCCAGTATTACACTGTGTATCCTCCCCTCACAGAGTAATGTTTTTCCCCCAGTATTACTCAGTGTATCTCCCCCCTCACAGAATAATGTTTTTGCCCCAGTATTACTCGGTTTATCTCTCCCCTCACAGAGTAATGTTTTTGCCCCAGTATTACTCAGTGTATCTCCCCCCTCACAGAGTAATGTTTTTGCCCCAGTATTACTCAGTGTATCCTCCCCTCACAGAGTAATGTTTTTGCCCCAGTATTACGCCGTGTATCCTCCCCTCACAGAGCAATGTTTTTGCCCCAGTATTACGCCGTGTATCCTCCCCTCACAGAGCAATGCTTTTGCCCCAGTATTACTCTTTTTATCTCTCCCTCACATAGAGTAATGTTTTTGCCCCAGTATTACGCTGTGTATCCTCCCCTCACAGAATAATGTTTTTGCCCCAGTATTACTCGGTTTATCTCTCCCCTCACAGAGTAATGTTTTTGCCCCAGTATTACTCAGTGTATCTCCCCCCTCACAGAGTAATGTTTTTGCCCCAGTATTACTCAGTGTATCCTCCCCTCACAGAGTAATGTTTTTGCCCCAGTATTACGCCGTGTATCCTCCCCTCACAGAGCAATGTTTTTGCCCCAGTATTACGCCGTGTATCCTCCCCTCACAGAGCAATGCTTTTGCCCCAGTATTACTCTTTTTATCTCTCCCTCACATAGAGTAATGTTTTTGCCCCAGTATTACGCTGTGTATCCTCCCCTCACAGAGTAATGTTTTTGCCCCAGTATTACTCAGTGTATCCTCCCCTCACAGAGCAATGTTTTTGCCCCAGTATTACGCTGTGTATCTCTCTCCCCTCACAGAGTAATGTTTTTGCCCCAGTATTACTCAGTGTATCCTCCCCTCACAGAGCAATGTTTTTGCCCCAGTATTACGCTGTGTATCTCTCTCCCCTCACAGAGTAATGTTTTTGCCCCAGTATTACGCCGTGTATCCTCCCCTCACAGAGCAATGTTTTTGCCCCAGTATTACTCTGTGTATCTCTCCCTCACATAGAGTAATGTTTTTGCCCCAGTATTACGCCGTGTATCCTCCCCTCACAGAGCAATATTTTTGCCGCAGTATTACGCCGTGTATCCTCCCCTCACAGAGTAATGTTTTTGCCCCAGTATTACGCCGTGTATCCTCCCCTCACAGAGCAATGTTTTTGCCCCAGTATTACGCTGTGTATCTCTCTCCCCTCACAGAGTAATGGTTTTGCCCCAGTATTACGCCGTGCATCCTCCCCTCACAGAGCAATGTTTTTGCCCCAGTATTACGCTGTGTATCTCCCGCCCCCCCCGCACACAGAGTAATGTTTTTGCCACAGTATTACGCCGTGTATTCTCCCCTCACAAAGCAATGTTTTTGCCGCAGTATTACGCTGTGTATCTCTCCCTCACATAGAGTAATGTTTTTACCCCAGTATTACTCGGTGTACATCTCCCTCACAGAGCAATGTTTTTGCCCCAGTATTACTCGGTGTATCCTCCCCTCACAGAGTAATGTTTTTGCCCCAGAATTACTCTGTATCTCCGCCCTAACAGAGTAATGTTTTTGCCCCAGTATTAAGCTGTGTATCACTCCCTCACAGAGCAATGTTTTTACCCCAGTATTACTCGGTGTACATCTCCCTCACAGAGTAATGTTTTTGCCCCAGTATTACGCCGTGTATTCTCCCCTCACAAAGCAATGTTTTTGCCGCAGTATTACTCTATGTATCTCTCCCTCACATAGAGTAATGTTTTTACCCCAGTATTACTCGGTGTACATCTCCCTCACAGAGCAATGTTTTTGCCCCAGTATTACTCGGTGTATCCTCCCCTCACAGAGTAATGTTTTTGCCCCAGAATTACTCTGTATCTCCGCCCTAACAGAGTAATGTTTTTGCCCCAGTATTACTCCGTGTATCCTCCCCTCACAGAGCAATGTTTTTGCCCCAGTATTACTCTGTGTATCCTCCCCTCACAGAGTAATGTTTTTGCCCCAGTATTACTCGGTGTATCCTCCCCTCACAGAGTAATGTTTTTACCTCAGTATTACGCCGTGTATCTCTCCCCTCACAAAGCAATGTTTTTGCCCCAGTATTACTCGGTGTATCCTCCCCTCACAGAGCAATGTTTTTGCCCCAGTATTACGCTGTGTATCACTCCCTCACAGAGCAATGTTTTTGCCCCAGTATTACTCGGTGTACATCTCCCTCACAGAGCAATGTTTTTGCCCCAGTATAACGCCGTGTATCCTCCCCTCACAGAGCAATGTTTTTGCCCCAGTATTACGCCGTATATCTCTCCTTCACATAGAGTAATGTTTTTACCCCAGTATTACTCGGTGTACATCTCCCTCACAGAGCAATGTTTTTGCCCCAGTATAACGCCGTTTATCCTCCCCTCACAGAGCAATGTTTTTGCCCCAGTATTACTCTGTCTATCCTCCCCTCACAGAGCAATGTTTTTGCCCCAGTATTACGCTGTGTATCACTCCCTCACAGAGCAATGTTTTTGCCCCAGTTTTACTCGGTGTACATCTCCCCTCACAAAGCAATGTTTTTGCCCCAGTATAACGCCGTGTATCCTCCCCTCACAGAGCAATGTTTTTGCCCCAGTATTACGCTGTGTATCACTCCCTCACAGAGCAATGTTTTTGCCCCAGTATTACTCGGTGTACATCTCCCTCACAGAGCAATGTTTTTGCCCCAGTATAACGCCGTGTATCCTCCCCTCACAGAGCAATGTTTTTGCCCCAGTATTACGCCGTATATCTCTCCTTCACATAGAGTAATGTTTTTACCCCAGTATTACTCGGTGTACATCTCCCTCACAGAGCAATGTTTTTGCCCCAGTATAACGCCGTTTATCCTCCCCTCACAGAGCAATGTTTTTGCCCCAGTATTACTCTGTCTATCCTCCCCTCACAGAGCAATGTTTTTGCCCCAGTATTACGCTGTGTATCACTCCCTCACAGAGCAATGTTTTTGCCCCAGTTTTACTCGGTGTACATCTCCCCTCACAAAGCAATGTTTTTGCCCCAGTATAACGCCGTGTATCCTCCCCTCACAGAGCAATGTTTTTGCCCCAGTGTTTCGCCGTGTATCTCTCCCCTCACAGAGTAATGTTTTTGCCCCAGTATTACTCTGTGTATCTCTCCCCTCACAGAGCAATGTTTTTGCCCCAGTATTACGCTGCGTATCCTCCCCTCACAGAGCAATGTTTTTGCCCCAGTATTACGCTGTGTATCTCTCTCCCCTCACAGAGTAATGTTTTTTGCCCCCTCACAGAGTACTGTGGCCGCCCCTCCCTTACACCTCACAGGGGCCGTATGCTCTCCAGCCACAACCTACACCAAGAGACCCCACTGCCTCCGGCTGCAGTAAGTATGCGCCCCTGCCCCTGCCAGTACTCGCTGGGGAACAGATTAACTCTGCCCCTGCCATTACTCACCGGGGAACAGATTAACCCTGCCCCTGCCATTACTCACCGGGGAACAGATTAACCCTGCCCCTGCCAGTACTCGCCGGGGAACAGATTAACCCTGCCCCTGCCAGTACTCACCGGGGAACAGATTAACCCTGCCCCTGCCAGTACTCGCCGGGGAACAGATTAACTCTGCCTCTGCCAGTACTCGCCGGGGAACAAATTAACCCTGCCCCTGCCAGTACTCACCGGGGAACAGATTAACCCTGCCCCTGCCAGTACTCGCGGGGGAACAGATTAACCCTGCCCCTGCCAGTACTCACCGGGGAACAGATTAACCCTGCCCCTGCCAGTACTCACCGGGGAACAGATTAACCCTGCCCCTGCCAGTACTCGCCGGGGAACAGATTAACCTCCATCTCCGGGGAACAGATTAACCTCCATCTCACTCCCACCTCCTCCATCTCCCACCTCCTCCATCTCCCACCTCCTCCATTTCCCACCTCCTCCATCTCCCACCTCCTCCATCTCCCACCTCCTCCATCTCCCACCTCCTCCATTTCCCACCTCCTCCATCTCCCACCTCCTCCATCTCCCACCTCCTCCATCTCCCACCTCCTCCATCTCCCACCTCCTCCATCTCCCACCTCCTCCATCTCCCACCTCCTCCATCTCCCATCTCCTTCATCTCTCACCTCCTCCATCTCCCACCTCCTCCATCTCTCACCTCCTCCATCTCTCACCTCCTCCATCGCCCACCTCCTCCATCTCCCACCTCCTCCATCTCCCACCTCCTCCATTTCCCACCTCCTCCATCTCCCATCTCCTCCATCTCTCACCTCCTCCATCTCCCACCTCCTCCATCTCCCATCTCCCACCTCCTCCATCTCCCATCTCCTCCATCTCCCATCTCCCACCTCCTCCATCTCCCATCTCCTTCATCTCTCACCTCCTCCATCTCCCACCTCCTCCATCTCCCACCTCCTCCATCTCCCACCTCCTCCATCTCTCACCTCCTCCATCTCCCACCTCCTCCATCTCCCACCTCCTCCATCTCCCACCTCCTCCATTTCCCACCTCCTCCATCTCCCATCTCCTCCATCTCTCACCTCCTCCATCTCCCACCTCCTCCATCTCCCATCTCCCACCTCCTCCATCTCCCATCTCCTCCATCTCCCATCTCCCATCTCCTCCATCTCTCACCTCCTCCATCTCCCACCTCCTCCATCTCCCACCTCCTCCATCTCCCACCTCCTCCATCTCCCACCTCCTCCATCTCCCACCTCCTCCATCTCCCACCTCCTCCATCTCCCACCTCCTCCATCTCCCACCTCCTCCATCTCCCACCTCCTCCATCTCCCACCTCCTCCATCTCCCACCTCCTCCATTTCCCACCTCCTCCATTTCCCACCTCCTCCATCTCCCACCGCCTCCATCTCTCTCCCGCTGCCTCCATCTCTCTCCCGCTGCCTCCATCTCTCTCCCGCTGCCTCCATCTCTCTCCCACCGCCTCCATCTCTCTCCCACCTCCTCCATCTCCCACTGCCTCCATCTCACACCTCCTCCATCTCACACCTCCTCCATCCCCTCCATATCCCACCTCCTCCATCTCTCACCTCCTCCATCTCCCACTGCCTCCATCTCTCTCCCACTGCCTCCATCTCTCTCCCACTGCCTCCATCTCTCTCCCACTGCCTCCATCTCTCTCCCACTGCCTCCATCTCTCTCCCACTGCCTCCATCTCACACCTCCTCCATCTCCCACCTCCTCCATCTCCTCCATCTCCCACCTTGTCTATCTCAATGTTTACCCATTTCCCGGTTTTCTCTCTCTCTCTCTACTCTATCTATCTCTCTATCTCTCTTTTAATCTCTCTCTCTCTCTCTTTTAAGCTCTCTCTTTTTTAAACTATCTCTCTCTTTTCTATTCTATTAATTCCTGTCTCTCTCTTCCCTCAGTTCTACCCCTCTTTTTTTGATTCTCTCCTTCCATCCCTCCTCTCATTCTATCTTGATGCCATTCCTTTGACGTGTCCCTCTTCCTCCCTATTGTTATTACACTTCTCTATCTCTCTAACTGTATTTATCTTTTCTTCTTTCTGTTTCTATCTCACTTACTTCTATTTCTCTCTCTTCCTCTCTCTCCCTATATGTTTCTCTCTCTTCCTCTCTCTCCCTATATGCTTCTCTCTCTTCCTCTCTCTCCCTATATGTTTCTCTCTCTTCCTCTCTCTCCCTATATGTTTCTCTCTCTTCCTCTCTCTCCCTATATGCTTCTCTCTCTTCCTCTCTCTCCCTATATGTTTCTCTCTCTTCCTCTCTCTCCCTATATGTTTCTCTCTCTTCCTCTCTCTCCCTATATGTTTCTCTCTCTTCCTCTCTCTCCCTATATGTTTCTCTCTCTTCCTCTCTCTCCCTATATGCTTCTCTCTCTTCCTCTCTCTCCCTATATGCTTCTCTCTCTTCCTCTCTCTCCCTATATGTTTCTCTCTCTTCCTCTCTCTCCCTATATGTTTCTCTCTCTTCCTCTCTCTCCCTATATGCTTCTCTCTCTTCCTCTCTCTCCCTATATGCTTCTCTCTCTTTCTCTCTCTCCCTATATGTTTCTCTCTCTTCCTCTCTCTCCCTATATGTTTCTCTCTCTTCCTCTCTCTCCCTATTCCTATTTTTATCTCTGCCCATTTTTTTCTCCCTGACATGGTCTCCTCCACACCCTCTTATCTCCACTATCCCCCCTTAGATTACCAGATGGATCAGAGTTCCTGCTCCGGGCCCCCTCCTCCTCTCTCCTTCAGCAGTGGGTGTCGAAACTCCAGCATAACTCCGGTGAGCACCTCTTCCTGCAGCCAAAGGACACTAGTGGTGAGATTATAGGTAGGACACTGGTGGTGGAATTATAGGTAGGACACTAGTGGTGGGATTATAGGTAGGACACTGGTGGTGGGATTATAGGTAGGACACTGGTGGTGGGATTATAGGTAGGACACTGGTGGTGGGATTATAGGTAGGACACTAGTGGTGGGATTATAGGTAGGACACTGGTGGTGGGATTATAGGTAGGACACTGGTGGTGGGATTATAGGTAGGACACTAGTGGTGGGATTATAGGTAGGACACTGGTGGTGGGATTATAGGTAGGACACTGGTGGTGGGATTATAGGTAGGACACTGGTGGTGGAATTATAGGTAGGACACTAGTGGTGGGATTATAGGTAGGACACTGGTGGTGGGATTATAGGTAGGACACTAGTGGTGGGATTATAGGTAGGACACTGGTGGTGGGATTATAGGTAGGACACTGGTGGTGGGATTATAGGTAGGACACTAGTGGTGGGATTATAGGTAGGACACTAGTGGTGGGATTATAGGTAGGACACTGGTGGTGGGATTATAGGTAGGACACTAGTGGTGGGATTATAGGTAGGACACTGGTGGTGGGATTATAGGTAGGGTGAAAATCATCAAGAAGCGCAAATCATGTGGAAAATAAAGAAAGACAACAAACTTATGGTGCAGTATTGTGTGAACTTTGTGTGATAAATGGCTGTGGTTAGGTGCTCAGAATACTCACAAACGTGAGAAGTACGCAGGCATATAAAGGTATCTTTAACCCATGGGATGAGGCCAATTAGTAGGATAGGAACCGCACTGCTAATCAGGTATACTGTAGCGCTCTGGTACACTTGTGGCCCCTTAGAAATAAAATGAACCGGACATAGTGCAGACTGTACATAGAATATTTATAAAAACAAGCAAAATCCAATCAACTCACATGGTGATGGAAAGAAACAAGCGTGTAGATCACAAAGTGGATCTCTGCAAGACCGGGAGAGTGGTGTCTCTGCTTTTCCTCTGTTCAGCTATGCGTGTCACGGATGCGTCTCACCGAGGACCGGAAGTGACGTCATCCGCTCTCAGAGGCTCCGGTTTCGTCTCAGGGCATCACTCTACGCGTTTCACCTTGTAGGTTTCTTCAGGAGTGATTTTCCATAGTGTATGAGCAACTTATATACTCTAATCTCTACTCTCATAGGTGGGGAGTGAATTGGATAATGGAACACATTTAATTGAGATGGCCAAATGCTGCTGATATAGACAATTAATACATCTAGGTAAAAGCAATCAGTATATCTACATAGATGCAGGTGATACAGGTTAAAACATTTAATATATGAGTACTTGATTAAAAACATGTTTACACATAAGATAAAAAATGGCATTTAATAGCCATTGGTGGATAGCCTAAGCTATAGGCAAAATTAAATCTGTTGCATCTGACATATGCACAGACTCAAAAATCCTAAGGATATGATGACATTTATTACTATCCCTAAAAAAGCTCAAATAAATAAAATACATAAAATATAATGACGCAAATTTAAGTAGAAGGAACAAAATCTAATGGAAAGAACAAAGATGAAACATAATTAGTGGATGAGACAAAAACCATAGTAATAATGATGTTTATATATGTTATAAAAATGGTTTAAGATCAAAATCCAAATTTAAACCTGAGGGTGCCAATGTATTTAGCTCAAACATCCAAAATGATTCCCTTTTAAGAAGGGCTGTATTCCTATTACCACCTCTCCAATGGGGCATAACTTGCTCAATCGCTTTGAATGTTAACCCTTTAGGGTCTGAGTTGTGCATCAATAAAAAGTGATTAGAAACACTGTGTGTTGTTACTTTTCTTTTAATGTTGCTAATGTGTTCTAATATTCTAGTTCTAAGGGGGCGAATAGTTTTACCAATATACTGTAGCCCACATGTGCATTCAATAAGATAAATAACAAAATTTGATCTACAATTCAAATGTTGTTGAATGTTATATTTTTTATGTGTCACATGTGATTGAAAACTATTGATATCCTTAGAACTGAATTTACATGAAGTGCACATTCTACAGGTATAAAATCCCTTAGGAGGATCTAGCCACCCGGAGCGAGTATGTACAGGACCCTTTCTAAGGGCACTGGGGGCTACAATGCTTTTAATATTGGGAGCTTTTTTATACACCATTTTAACTCTTTCAGGTAAGTGTTGTCCTAGAATAGGGTCATTTTTTAAAACAGACCAATGGGAATTCAGAATGTTGTTAATCTTATATGCATCCCTATTGTACTGCGTAATGAATGGTACATGTATTACATCACTTGGTGCATTTTTGGCTGCGGGGATAAGCATGGTTTCCCTTGGTGTATTTGTTGCCCTAAACCAAGCTTTTTTGACCACATCATCTTTGTATTTTCTCTCAGCAAACTTCCTGGTCAATACCATAGATTGTTCTTTGAATATTGTATTATCAGAACAATTTCTTTTAATTCTACGGTATTGTCCGTAGGGTATGTTTGCAATCCACTTGTTTAAATGACAGCTGGATTGCAAAATGTAATTATTTGCATCAACTTCTTTAAAGAAGTTTTTTGTAGCCCCCAGTGCCCTTAGAAAGGGTCCTGTACATACTCGCTCCGGTTGGTTAGATCCCCCTAAGGGATTTTATACCTGTAGAATGTGCACTTCATGTAAATTCAGTTCTAAGGATATCAATAGTTTTCAATCACATGTGACACATAAAAAATATAACATTCAACAACATTTGAATTGTAGATCAAATTTTGTTATTTATCTTATTGAATGCACATGTGGGCTACAGTATATTGGTAAAACTATTCGCCCCCTTAGAACTAGAATATTAGAACACATTAGCAACATTAAAAGAAAAGTAACAACACACAGTGTTTCTAATCACTTTTTATTGATGCACAACTCAGACCCTAAAGGGTTAACATTCAAAGCGATTGAGCAAGTTATGCCCCATTGGAGAGGTGGTAATAGGAATACAGCCCTTCTTAAAAGGGAATCATTTTGGATGTTTGAGCTAAATACATTGGCACCCTCAGGTTTAAATTTGGATTTTGATCTTAAACCATTTTTATAACATATATAAACATCATTATTACTATGGTTTTTGTCTCATCCACTAATTATGTTTCATCTTTGTTCTTTCCATTAGATTTTGTTCCTTCTACTTAAATTTGCGTCATTATATTTTATGTATTTTATTTATTTGAGCTTTTTTAGGGATAGTAATAAATGTCATCATATCCTTAGGATTTTTGAGTCTGTGCATATGTCAGATGCAACAGATTTAATTTTGCCTATAGCTTAGGCTATCCACCAATGGCTATTAAATGCCATTTTTTATCTTATGTGTAAACATGTTTTTAATCAAGTACTCATATATTAAATGTTTTAACCTGTATCACCTGCATCTATGTAGATATACTGATTGCTTTTACCTAGATGTATTAATTGTCTATATCAGCAGCATTTGGCCATCTCAATTAAATGTGTTCCATTATCCAATTCACTCCCCACCTATGAGAGTAGAGATTAGAGTATATAAGTTGCTCACACACTATGGAAAATCACTCCTGAAGAAACCTACAAGGTGAAACGCGTAGAGTGATGCCCTGAGACGAAACCGGAGCCTCTGAGAGCGGATGACGTCACTTCCGGTCCTCGGTGAGACGCATCCGTGACACGCATAGCTGAACAGAGGAAAAGCAGAGATACCACTCTCCCGGTCTTGCAGAGATCCACTTTGTGATCTACACGCTTGTTTCTTTCCATCACCATGTGAGTTGATTGGATTTTGCTTGTTTTTATAAATATTCTATGTACAGTCTGCACTATGTCCGGTTCATTTTATTTCTAAGGGGACGCAAGTGTACCAGAGCGCTACAGTATACCTGATTAGCAGTGCGGTTCCTATCCTACTAATTGGCCTCATCCCATGGGTTAAAGATACCTTTATACTGCTGCGGCACAGTTTATTCGAGCATTTGCCCGTTCTGTGCCGCAGCAGTAGCCTGGCGCGCGCCCGAGAGTGACGGGCGCGCGCCGAAGCAGCGGAAGAGCGCCCTCCGATCGGGGCGCTCTCCCTACCGCTGCCGGGTCCGCCGGGTCCCCCGGAACCCCCTGCCGCTGTCCCGCGATCGCGGGACACCAGGGCTCCCTCGGGGAGCCCCTGGACGCGCGTGCAGGGGGCGCACGCTCCCGAAGACGCGTGACCGCGCGTCTATGACGCGCGGCACGCCGAGGGGCGGCCACTAGCAAGCCGGGAAATCTCCCGGCTTGCGGATCTGGCCGCAGTGTAATAAACTGTGTCGCCAGTGTATGCCTGCGTACTTCTCACGTTTGTGAGTATTCTGAGCACCTAACCACAGCCATTTATCACACAAAGTTCACACAATACTGCACCATAAGTTTGTTGTCTTTCTTTATTTTCCACATGATTTGCGCTTCTTGATGATTTTCACCCTTCACTTGCCTACGAGGATTGAAAGAGCAGTCCTGCATCAAGTCACAGCGGCATTGAATACACGTGGTTGTATAAGTATCACTGTTTATTTTCTTATCTATTTTAACACTGTGGGTTTATTTGATGTTGATTTAAACCATATACACTGAGCGCCACATTTTGATAAGTTTATACACAATTTGGGATTATAGGTAGGACACTAGTGGTGGGATTATAGGTAGGACACTGGTGGTGGGATTATAGGTAGGACACTGGTGGTGGGATTATAGGTAGGACACTAGTGGTGGGATTATAGGTAGGACACTAGTGGTGGGATTATAGGTAGGACACTAGTGGTGGGATTATAGGTAGGACACTAGTGGTGGGTTTATAGGTAGGACACTAGTGGTGGGTTTATAGGTAGGACACTAGTGGTGGGTTTATAGGTAGGACACTAGTAGTGGGATTATAGGTAGCACAGTAGTGGTGGGATTATAGGTAGGACACTAGTGGTGGGATTATAGGTAGGACAGTAGTGGTGGGATTATAGGTAGGACACTAGTGGTGGGTTTATAGGTAGGACACTAGTGGTGGGATTATAGGTAGGACACTAGTGGTGGGATTATAGGTAGGGCACTAGTGGTGGGTTATAGGTAGGACACTAGTGGTGGGATTATAGCTAGGACACTAGTGGTGGGATTATAGGTAGAACACTAGTGGTGGGATTATAGGTAGGACACTAGTGGTGGGATTATAGGTAGGACACTAGTGGTGAGATTATAGGTAGGACACTAGTGGTGAGATTATAGGTAGGACACTAGTGGTGGGATTATAGGTAGGACACTAGTGGTGGGTTTATAGGTAGGACACTAGTGGTGGGTTTATAGGTAGGACACTAGTGGTGGGATTATAGGTAGGACACTAGTGGTGGGATTATAGGTAGGACACTAGTGGTGGGATTATAGGTAGGCCACTAGTGGTGGAATTATAGGTAGGACACTAGTGGTGGGATTATAGGTAGGACACTAGTGGTGGAATTATAGGTAGGACACTAGTGGTGGGATTATAGGTAGGACACTAGTGGTGGGTTTATAGGTAGGACACTAGTGGTGGGATTATAGGTAGGACACTAGTGGTGGGTTTATAGGTAGGACACTAGTGGTGGGTTTATAGGTAGGACACTAGTGGTGGGTTTATAGGTAGGACACTAGTGGTGGGTTTATAGGTAGGACACTAGTGGTGTGATTATAGGTAGGACACTAGTGGTGGGATTATAGGTAGGACACTAGTGGTGTGATTATAGGTAGGACACTAGTGGTGGGATTATAGGTAGGACACTAGTGGTGGGATTATAGGTAGGACACTAGTGGTGGGATTATAGGTAGGACACTAGTGGTGGGATTATAGGTAGGACACTAGTGGTGGGTTTATAGGTAGGACACTAGTGGTGTGATTATAGGTAGGACACTAGTGGTGTGATTATAGGTAGGACACTAGTGGTGGGTTTATAGGTAGGACACTAGTGGTGGGATTATAGGTAGGACACTAGTGGTGGGTTTATAGGTAGGACACTAGTGGTGGGATTATAGGTAGGACACTAGTGGTGGGATTATAGGTAGGACACTAGTGGTGGGATTATAGGTAGGACACTAGTGGTGGGATTATAGGTAGGACACTAGTGGTGGGATTATAGGTAGGACACTAGTGGTGGGATTATAGGTAGGACACTAGTGGTGGGATTATAGGTAGGACACTAGTGGTGGTATTATAGGTAGGACACTAGTGGTGGGATTATAGGTAGGACACTAGTGGTGGGTGGTCAATTTGGGCACACACCTGGTTGGGTAGTGATTGGTTTGGGCACACACCTGGTTGAGTAGTGATTGGTTTGGGCACACATCTGGTTGGGTAGTGATTGATTTGGGCACACACCTGGTTGGGTAGTGATTGGTTTGGGCACACATCTGGTTGGGTAGTGATTGGTTTGGGCACACATCTGGTTGGGTAGTGATTGGTTTGGGCACACATCTGGTTGGGTAGTGATTGGTTTGGGCACACATCTGGTTGGGTAGTGATTGGTTTGGGCACACATCTGGTTGGGTAGTGATTGGTTTGGGCACACACCTGGTTGGGTAGTGATTGGTTTGGGCACACACCTGGTTGGGTAGTGATTGGTTTGGGCACACACCTGGTTGGGTAGTGATTGGTTTGGGCACACACCTGGTTGGGTAGTGATTGGTTTGGGCACACACCTGGTTGGGTAGTGATTGGTTTGGGCACACACCTGGTTGGGTAGTGATTGGTTTGGGCACACACCTGGTTGGGTAGTGATTGGTTTGGGCACACACCTAGTTGAGTAGTGATTGGTTTGGGCACACACCTGGTTGGGTAGTGATTGGTTTGGGCACACATCTGGTTGAGTAGTGATTGGTTTGGGCACACATCTGGTTGAGTAGTGATTGGTTTGGGCACACATCTGGTTGAGTAGTGATTGGTTGGGACACACATCTGGTTGAGTAGTGATTGGTTGGGACACACTTGGTGGGATGGGTCAGAAGCTGATAATTACTTTGTTTCTTTATCAAAGGACTTGAAGACCCAAACTTCCTAGGAGACCCAGTCCTGGCAGCAGAACTCTCTTCCCCCGGCACCACCAGGTGAGAACATTCATGTATTGATAATATTTTTGCCAGTTCATACAATGATATAAAACTTTTTATAACAGCTTATCTGCAGGCGAGTATATTGTTGGGGCTCCTTCAGGAGAGGCACTCATCTTCTCCGAATGTTTCATTTGATCTTAGCCTGTATATTTATTTTATCTGATGAGTGACTGGCTCTGTATCCCAGCACTTCACCCTTCAGACCATCCAGGCCAGTCAGTACCTGGCTGTATGTTCCTGTTCCCATCCCCAGGCTCACCTGCTCCTGTGTCCACTCTCTAGCATTCAGTCCAAGCAGTACCTGGCTGTATGTTCCTGTTCCCATCCCAGGGCTCACCTGCTCCTGTGTCCACTCTCTAGCATTCAGTCCAAGCAGTACCTGGCTGTATGTTCCTGTTCCCATCCAAGGGCTCACCTGCTCCTGTGTCCACTCTCTAGCATTCAGTCCAAGCAGTACCTGGCTGTATGTTCTGTTCCCATCCCCAGGCTCACCTGCTCCTGTGTCCACTCTCTAACATTCAGTCCAAGCAGTACCTGCCTGTATGTTCCTGTTCCCATCCCAGGGCTCACCTGCTCCTGTGTCCACTCTCTAGCATTCAGTCCAAGCAGTACCTGGCTGTATGTTCCTGTTCCCATCCCCGGGCTCACCTGCTCCTGTGTCCACTCTCTAGCATTCAGTCCAAGCAGTACCTGGCTGTATGTTCCTGTTCCCATCCCCAGGCTCACCTGCTCCTGTGTCCACTCTCTAGCATTCAGTCCAAGCAGTACCTGGCTGTATGTTCCTGTTCTCATCCCCAGGCTCACCTGCTCCTGTGTCCACTCTCTAGCATTCAGTCCAAGCAGTACCTGGCTGTATGTTCCTGTTCCCATCCCCAGGCTCACCTGCTCCTGTGTCCACTCTCTAGCATTCAGTCCAAGCAGTACCTGGCTGTATGTTCCTGTTCCCATCCCCAGGCTCAGCTTCTCCTGCATGCTATTGGTTCTGTGTCCACTCTCTAGCATTCAGTCCAAGCAGGAGCTGGCTGTATGTTCCTGTTCCCATCCCAGGGCTCACCTGCTCCTGTGTCCACTCTGTAGCATTCAGTCCAAGCAGTACCTGGCTGTATGTTCCTGTTCCCATCCAAGAGCTCACCTGCTCCTGTGTCCACGCTCTAGCATTCAGTCCAAGCAGTACCTGGCTGTATGTTCTGTTCCCATCCCCAGGCTCACCTGCTCCTGTGTCCACTCTCTAACATTCAGTCCAAGCAGTACCTGGCTGTATGTTCCTGTTCCCATCCCAGGGCTCACCTGCTCCTGTGTCCACTCTCTAGCATTCAGTCCAAGCAGTACCTGCCTGTATGTTCCTGTTCCCATCCCAGGGCTCACCTGCTCCTGTGTCCACTCTCTAGCATTCAGTCCAAGCAGTACCTGGCTGTATGTTCCTGTTCCCATCCCCAGGCTCACCTGCTCCTGTGTCAACTCTCTAGCATTCAGTCCAAGCAGTACCTGGCTGTATGTTCCTGTTCCCATCCCCAGGCTCACCTGCTCCTGTGTCCACTCTCTAGCATTCAGTCCAAGCAGTACCTGGCTGTATGTTCCTGTTCCCATCCCAGGGCTCACCTGCTCCTGTGTCCACTCTCTAGCATTCAGTCCAAGCAGTACCTGGCTGTATGTTCCTGTTCCCATCCCCAGGCTCACCTTCTCCTGTGTCCACTCTCTAGCATTCAGTCCAAGCAGTACCTGGCTGTATGTTCCTGTTCCCATCCCCAGGCTCAGCTTCTCCTGCGTGCTACTGGTTCTGTGTCCACTCTCTAGCATTCAGTCCAAGCAGGAGCTGGCTGTATGTTCCTGTTCCCATCCCGGGCTCACCTGCTCCTGTGTCCACTCTCTAGCATTCAGTCCAAGCAGTACCTGGCTGTATGTTCACCTTCTCCTGCGTGCTACTGGTTCTGTGTCCACTCTCTGAGCATTCAGTCCTGTCCTTGCTCTGTACCTGTTTCCTCCGACGTATTGTGGAGAAGAGACAACACGCCCAATCTCTCTTCCCATAGACACAGAGATGCCCCGACTCCTGGTACCTTCAGCGCCCGCCTTCCGGAGCTGTGCCAGCCCACCCCAGTGTACGGCAGAGAGACGCTGAACAGGGGGCTCCAAGCACACAGGGACCACAAGGAGTTACCAAACCTGCGGGGTGAGTGGGGTAACCCTTTCACTGCCGGGGAAGCCTACAACTCTATGCAAATCAGTATGTGCAGCCGTGAAGGGGTTAAGAGATCCAGTTTTCTTGGACAGATAATTCTTGTAGTAGCAGTAGAGCAGTAATTCTAATAGTAGTAATTCTAATAGTAGTAATTCTAGCATCAGAGTAGTAATTCTAATAGTAGTAATTATGGTAGTAGCAATTCTAGTAGTAGAGTAGCAATTCTAGTAGAAGTATTTCTAGTAGTAGTAGAGTAGTAATTCTAGTAGTAGTAATTCTAGTAGTAGTAGTAGTACTTTCAGTGCGTGTTATATTCACTTTGCCTCAGTCGTTACATGAGATAACTGACCGCCGCACATTCCTGTGAAATGACGCTCTGGGTGATTAGAAAGCGGGTACCTGGGACAGGATCTGTCTCTCCAGCTCCGCCCGCCGTGCTGCGCCAATGCCCACCATGTATTGTGCGTTTTTACTCGCGCTACACGCGTCAAACAGTCGGATATTTTGAGCTCCCTGCAATACGGGGACAAAAGTGGCACAAAATTCCCCACTGTATTTATCGCAGAAGAAGAAGAAGAAGAATCCTGTTCCCTGAGGTAGGATTGTACTTTAGGGGAATTCTCTTCACTGCCGTACCCCGGACCTGCAGCGTCTCTTCTCCTGATCTCCCGGCTGGGAAACGGGGGGCGTGTAGTGTCAAATAATAGCACCCTGTTTCTAAAGTAAAGGAATCCTACTGAAGGTGATTAGACTTTGTTCTTCGATAAAGTGTGTGTGTGTGTGTGTGTGTGTGTGTGTGTGTGTGTGTGTGTGTGTGTGTGTGTGTGTGTGTGTGTGTGTGTGTGTGTGTGTGTGTGTGTGTGTGTGTGTGTGTGTGTGTGTGTGTGTGTGTGTGTGTGTGTGTGTGTGTATTTTTAGAGGTAAAACTGAATGTGCTGGGGGATTTTATGACATCGAAAGATTCATTTTAGTTTGCCCTCTTCCCCTGCCCGCTCCTCCTTTATGCCCCGCGGACAGATGGCTGCAGAGCTTCCGCTCCCTCTGCGGGTCGCCGCCTGCCTTACTGGTACCCTGCGCCCTCTCCCAGGACGTCCGAGAGCTGCGGCCAGGAGGACGTCGCCGCACTGGGGACAAACAGGAGGAGGTCGCAGTCCTTCAGCTCAGGTGTGACCCTCCCCAGGGACCCGCACAGACCCGACCTGTGACCCTCCGCAGGGACCCAACATGTGACCATCAAAGAGAGTACACAATATATATATATATATTATAATCTATCAAATATATCTGTCAGATCAATCAGATCAATGTAACAAACACTGTCATTCATATAAATATATACATCACACGAGATATATTCTTCCTCACTCCGGGAATCTGTAAGCGACGGTAAGTGGATAATCACAGCTCAGTCCCACGTCAAAGGCCAGGTAAGGAAATGAGAACCTCATCGGAGCTTAGTGAGTCCCGGACACGGGGAAGAGAATAGATCGGAGCTTAGTGATTCCCGGACACGGGGAAGAGAATAGATCGGAGCTTAGTGATTCCCGGACACGGGGAAGAGAATAGATCGGAGCTTAGTGAGTCCCGGACACGTGGAAGAGAATAGATCGGAGCTTAGTGAGTCCCGGACACGGGGGGAAGAGAATAGATCGGAGCTTAGTGAGTCCCGGACACGGGGAAGAGAATAGATCGGAGCTTAGTGAGTCCCGGACACGGGGGGAAGAGAATAGATCGGAGCTTAGTGATTCCCGGACACGGGGGGAAGAGAATAGATCCGAGCTTAGTGAGTCCCGGACACGGGGAAGAGAATAGATCGGAGCTTAGTGATTCCCGGACACGGGGAAGAGAATAGATCGGAGCTTAGTGAGTCCCGGACACGTGGAAGAGAATAGATCGGAGCTTAGTGATTCCCGGACACGGGGAAGAGAATAGATCGGAGCTTAGTGAGTCCCGGACACGGGGAAGAGAATAGATCGGAGCTTAGTGATTCCCGGACACGGGGGGAAGAGAATAGATCGGAGCTTAGTGATTCCCGGGCACGGGGAAGAGAATAGATCTATAACCAAAATATCCTATGGATTTCAAGGGGATTTGGTTAATTGATACAGTTGCAGATTTTTTGCCGTGATGTACAGGCCCCATTATGTTACAAATAGGGGATTATAAAGGTCCCCTCTCACCCCCCATGTGTTCTTGCGTAGGACCCCAAACCCCTAGCACCCCCAGTGCTGGGCAGTGATGTCTGGATGTGGCATGAATGGCACAGTATCCCTGGCACAGACGTGGCATTTACTCCTCTGCTTCTCTTCCAGCCACGTACCAGAATGCCTCTCCCAGCTACTCGGTCACACTCTATATCGGTGACCCTCTGTCCACCCGCGGCCGCTCTCACTCCTTCGCAACGGGTCCCGAGGAGTCACAACCACCACAACATGGATGGAACCGGGACGGGAGCCACGCCGGGGGTCCAAAGCCACGGAGCAAGTCTGTCTTTAGGAAGATCTTCCGCAAGAAGGAATAGCCCCCCAACCCCTCCCCCCGCCCACCCTGGGCTCTGCGGGGGGCTGAGAGGGTACTTAATGCCGGGATTGGGGGAGTATCCCCTAGAGACCCCGTTTTCTAACCTGTTTCAGCCTGAAGAGAGAACACCATCTGCCCCTCCTCCTCCTTCTCTGGCACCCTGCTCTCCTCCTTCTCTGGCACCCTGCTCCCCTCCTTCTCTGGCACCCTGCTCTCCTCCTTCTCTGGCACCCTGCTCTCCTCCATATACAGTACTATGGGGGCAAGGAAGGGCCACAGTCTGTAACTCGTACTGTTTAATCACCGGCCTGTAAGTTACAATACAGAGGGGTTTCTGAGCCTCCCCGCTGGTCTTTGGAGTGGCAGAGCTGGTTGGACATCCCGTATCAACTGTGCGAGATGTTTGGACCGCTGGTTTTATCTCGGTCTGTATTAAAAGGCACCTTTGAAGGGGTGGAAGGGGGGGGGGGGGTAGTGATGACGAACTGTTAATGCCCTTTGTTGTATGGACAAGTGACACTGTTACATGTATTCCAAGACTATATATGTGTTATGTCTAAAACAATTAAAAAAAATTGAAACAAAAAAAAATAAAGATAAAAAAAAAGGCACCTTTGAAGTTGTAAGCTCTTTGGCTCAGGACTTCACGGTGCCTGTAAATCCTGCAGCAGATCCTGTCCGTGCCTTAAGGAATCCTTTTATCTGCGAGATCTCGTCCTCCGGGAAGTGATCCTTTTATCTGCGAGATCTCGTCCTCCGGGAAGTGATCCTTTTATCTGCGAGATCTCGTCCTCCGGGAAGTGATCCTTTTATCTGCGAGATCTCGTCCTCCGGGAAGTGATCCTTTTATCTGCGAGATCTCGTCCTCCGGGAAGTGATCCTTTGGAAGCGGAGGTTACACACGTAACGGTGTCAGGTCTGGGCGCGGGGGGAGATGCACAGCTCAGGAGGGGGGGGGATACACGGCTCAGGAGGGGGGGATACACGGCTCAGGAGGGGGGAGATGCACGGCTCAGGAGGGGGGGAGATACACGGCTCAGGAGGGGGGAGATACACAGCTCAGGAGGGGGGGGAGATGCACGGCTCAGGAGGGGGGGAGATGCACGGCTCAGGAGGGGGGGGAGATACACGGCTCAGGAGGGGGGAGATACACGGCTCAGGAGGGGGGGAGATACACGGCTCAGGAGGGGGGGAGATACACGGCTCAGGAGGGGGGAGGTACACGGCTCAGGAGGGGGGAGATACACGGCTCAGGAGGGGGGAGATACACGGCTCAGGAGGGGGGAGATACACGGCTCAGGAGGGGGGGAGATGCACGGCTCAGGAGGGGGGAGATACACGGCTCAGGAGGGGGGGAGATACACGGCTCAGGAGGGGGGAGATGCACGGCTCAGGAGGGGGGGATACACGGCTCAGGAGGGGGGGAGATACACGGCTCAGGAGGGGGGAGATGCACGGCTCAGGAGGGGGGAGATGCACGGCTCAGGAGGGGGAAGATGCACGGCTCAGGAGGGGGGGATACACGGCTCAGGAGGGGGGGAGATACACGGGTCAGGAGGGGGGGAGATACACGGCTCAGGGGGGGGAGATACACAGCTCAGGAGGGGGGGAGATACACGGCTCAGGAGGGGGGGAGATGCACGGCTCAGGAGGGGGGAGATGCACGGCTCAGGAGGGGGGAGATACACGGCTCAGGAGGGGGGGAGATGCACGGCTCAGGAGGGGGGAGATACACGGCTCAGGAGGGGGGGAGATGCACGGCTCAGGAGGGGGGGAGATACACGGCTCATGAGGGGGGCAGATACACGGCTCAGGAGGGGGGGAGATGCACGGCTCAGGAGGGGGGGGAGATACACGGCTCAGGAGGGGGGAGATACACGGCTCAGGAGGGGGGGATACACGGCTCAGGAGGGGGGGATACACGGCTCAGGAGGGGGGAGATACACGGCTCAGGAGGGGGGGAGATACACGGCTCAGGAGGGGGGAGATGCACGGCTCAGGAGGGGGGAGATGCACGGCTCAGGAGGGGGGGATACACAGCTCAGGAGGGGGGGAGATGCACGGCTCAGGAGGGGGGGAGATGCACGGCTCAGGAGGGGGGAGATACACGGCTTAGGAGGGGGGAGATGCACGGCTCAGGAGGGGGGAGATGCACGGCTCAGGAGGGGGGGAGATGCACGGCTCAGGAGGGGGGGAGATGCACGGCTCAGGAGGGGGGGAGATACACGGCTCAGGAGGGGGGGAGATACACGGCTCAGGAGGGGGGAGATACACGGCTCAGGAGGGGGGAGATACACGGCTCAGGAGGGGGGAGATACACTGCTCAGGAGGGGGGAGATACACTGCTCAGGAGGGGGGGAGATGCACGGCTCAGGAGGGGGGGAGATGCACGGCTCAGGAGGGGGGGGAGATACACGGCTCAGGAGGGGGGAGATACACGGCTCAGGAGGGGGGGAGATACACGGCTCAGGAGGGGGGGAGATACACGGCTCAGGAGGGGGGAGATGCACGGCTCAGGAGGGGGGGAGATGCACGGCTCAGGAGGGGGGGAGATGCACGGCTCAGGAGGGGGGGAGATACACGGCTCAGGAGGGGGGAGATACACGGCTCAGGAGGGGGGGAGATGCACGGCTCAGGAGGGGGGGAGATGCACGGCTCAGGAGGGGGGGAGATACACGGCTCAGGAGGGGGGAGATGCATGGCTCAGGAGGGGGGGAGATACACGGCTCAGGAGGGGGGAGATGCACGGCTCAGGAGGGGGGAGATACACGGCTCAGGAGGAGGGAGATACACGGCTCAGGAGGGGGGAGATTCACGGCTCAGGAGGGGGGGAGATACACGGCTCAGGAGGGGGGAGATACACGGCTCAGGAGGGGGGGAGATACACGGCTTAGGAGGGGGGGAGATACACGGCTCAGGAGGGGGGGAGATACACGGCTCAGGAGGGGGGGGAGATACACGGCTCAGGAGGGGGGAGATGCATGGCTCAGGAGGGGGGGAGATACACGGCTCAGGAGGGGGGGAGATACACGGCTCAGGAGGGGGGGGAGATACACGGCTCAGGAGGGGGGAGATACACGGCTTAGGAGGGGGGGAGATACACGGCTCAGGAGGGGGGGAGATGCACGGCTCAGGAGGGGGGGAGATACACGGCTCAGGAGGGGGGGAGATACACGGCTCAGGAGGGGGGGAGATACACGGCTCAGGAGGGGGGAGATACACGGCTCAGGAGGGGGGGAGATACATGGCTCAGGAGGGGGGGGAGATACACGGCTCATGAGGGGGGGAGATGCACGGCTCAGGAGGGGGGGAGATACACGGCTCAGGAGGGGGGAGATACACGGCTCAGGAGGGGGGGAGATGCACGGCTTAGGAGGGGGGGAGATACACGGCTCAGGAGGGGGGGAGATACACGGCTCAGGAGGGGGGGAGATACACGGCTCAGGAGGGGGGGAGATACACGGCTCAGGAGGGGGGGAGATACACGGCTCAGGAGGGGGGGAGATACACGGCTTAGGAGGGGGGAGATGCACGGCTTAGGAGGGGGGGGAGATGCACGGCTCAGGAGGGGGGAGATACACGGCTCAGGAGGGGGGAGATACACGGCTCAGGAGGGGGGAGATACACGGCTCAGGAGGGGGGGAGATGCACGGCTTAGGAGGGGGGGAGATGCACGGCTCAGGAGGGGGGGAGATGCACGGCTCAGGAGGGGGGGAGATACACGGCTCAGGAGGGGGGGGAGATACACGGCTCAGGAGGGGGGAGATACACGGCTCAGGAGGGGGGAGATACACGGCTCAGGAGGGGGGGAGATACACGGCTCAGGAGGGGGGGAGATACACGGCTCAGGAGGGGGGGAGATACACGGCTCAGGAGGGGGGGAGATACACGGCTCAGGAGGGGGGAGATGCACGGCTCAGGAGGGGGGGAGATACACGACTCAGGAGGGGGGGAGATACACGGCTCAGGAGGGGGGGAGATACACGGCTCAGGAGGGGGGGAGATACACGGCTCAGGAGGGGGGAGATGCACGGCTCAGGAGGGGGGGAGATACACGACTCAGGAGGGGGGAGATACACGGCTCAGGAGGGGGGGAGATACACGGCTCAGGAGGGGGGGAGATACACGGCTCAGGAGGGGGGAGATACACGGCTCAGGAGGGGGGGAGATACACAGCTCAGGAGGGGGGGAGATACACAGCTCAGGAGGGGGGGAGATACACGGCTCAGGAGGGGGGAGATACACGGCTCAGGGGGGGGGGGAGATACACTGCTCAGGAGGGGGGAGATACACGGCTCAGGAGGGGGGGAGATACACGGCTCAGGAGGGGGGAGATACACGGCTCAGGAGGGGGGGAGATACACAGCTCAGGAGGGGGGGAGATACACAGCTCAGGAGGGGGGGAGATACACGGCTCAGGAGGGGGGAGATACACGGCTCAGGGGGGGGGGGAGATACACGGCTCAGGAGGGGGGAGATACACGGCTCAGGAGGGGGGAGATACATGGCTCAGGAGGGGGGAGATACAAGGCTCAGAAGGGGGGGGAGATACATGGCTCAGGAGGGGGGAGATACACGGCTCAGGAGGGGGGGAGATACACGGCTCATGGGGGGGGGGAGATACACGGCTCAGGAGGGGGGGAGATACACGGCTCAGGGGGGGGGGAGATACACGGCTCAGGAGGGGGGAGATACACGGCTCAGGAGCGGGGGAGATGCACGGCTCAGGGGGGGGGATACACGGCTCAGGAGGGGGGGGGGGATACACAGCTCAGGAGCGGGGGAGATGCACGGCTCAGGGGGGGATACACGGCTGGGGGGAGATGCATGGCTCGGGGGGGATACACGGCTCGGGGGATACACGGCCCGGGGGGGTAGGAATATACACGGCCCGGGGGGGTAGGGTGGATACACAGCCCAGGGGGGTAGGGGGATACACGGCTGGGGGGGGGATACACGGCTCGGGGGGGTAGGGGGGATACACGGCCCGGGGGGGTAGGGGGGAAACACGGCCCGGGGGGGTAGGGGGGATACACGGCCCGGGGGGGTAGGGGGGATACACGGCCCGGGGGGGTAGGGGGGATACGCGGCCTGGGGGGGTAGGGGCGATACACGGCCCGGGGGGGTAGGGGGGATACACAGCCCGGGGGGGTAGGGGGGATACACGGCCCGGGGGGGTAGGGGGGATACACGGCCCGGGGGGGTAGGGGGGATACACGGCCCGGGGGGGTAGGGGGGATACACGGCCTGTGAGGAGAGGAGGTCCCACAAACACCAGCAACATTACTTCAAGATCGTAAAGACCCCCAAAGTGCAGACTGGAAATATTCTAATAACGGATAACGGGGGTTATACCTCTCGCTGATAGGGGGCGCTGTGTCCAGAGAGGGGGTGCCGCTGTGTCCAGAGAGGGGGTGCCGCTGTGTCCAGAGAGGGGGTGCTGCTGTGTCCAGAGAGGGGGTGCCGCTGTGTCCAGAGAGGGGGTGCTGTGTCCAGAGAGGGGGTGCTGTGTCCAGAGAGGGGGTGCTGTGTCCAGAGAGGGGGTGTCGCTGTGTCCAGAGAGGGGGTGCAGCTGTGTCCAGAGAGGGGGTGCTGCTGTGTCCAGAGGGGGTGCTGCTGTGTCCAGAGAGGGGGTGCCGCTGTGTCCAGAGAGGGGGTGCCGCTGTGTCCAGAGAGGGGGTGCTGCTGTGTCCAGAGAGGGGGTGTCGCTGTGTCCAGAGAGGGGGTGCAGCTGTGTCCAGAGAGGGGGTGTCGCTGTGTCCAGAGAGGGGGTGCTGCTGTGTCCAGAGAGGGGGTGCAGCTGTGTCCAGAGAGGGGGTGCAGCTGTGTCCAGAGAGTGGGTGTCGCTGTGTCCAGAGCAGCCGCTGGCGGAAGATGGAAACAATAAATCTGTGTATCGTGTGTATTAAGGATTGTGGTGTTTTCATGGTGTGCGACCAAGCTACAAAGATCATTTCTTGCATTTATTTGTGTGTGTTCAGGGACGTTAAAATGGCCGCCGTCATACTTCCCTTACTAAACATGCAATAGGGGTGACGTCATCGTGACGTGCGCCCCAAGCCGTGACCGTGTCCTATGCTGTCACCTGTTGTGACTGAAGAGAAACTGTTGATGATTTTTTTTTTAAATAAATGAAAAGGCCAAAATGTACAAAATGTCTTATTTGTGACACTCGTGGGGGGGGGGAGTGAGGAGGGAGGGGGGAATCGGGGGGGGGGGGTTAATCCAGGGGTGGTAACTCCACTCTTCACGGGCCACCAACAGGTCAGGTTTTACAGAAGCTGTGGGAGGGTTTCACGGCGAGGGATGGGGATGTGTAACCCGTCACTTCTGATATATTTCATTAACTGCGTCAAAATGTACAAATATTAAAGCAGAAAAACATGAAATCTTATGGGTTTTTTATTCAACTTAATGCCATCTTTAATGAGGTTTTTTATACTGAGCATCCTCTGATTTCTATGGCAGGTTTCTCCCCCCTCCCCAGCAGAGCAAGATCTGTGTGACACTTTCCTGTGTGAGATTATTTGTTGCCAATGTTCCCAGCTGTTTGAACTGCAAACTGTAACCATAGATATATTACCAAGGTAACTAAGGATACATTGTAGCTGCTGAGTTACACTGACTGAAGGATTGAAACTCAAAGGCGGCCATTATGTTAGGCACACAAGCAGGATTTTGACAGATGTATAACAGGTGAGGTAAGAAGGTAGAATGTCACATTGTCACGCGCTTTACATGCACAAATAAGAGGAAAAAAGGGGGAGGGGATGAATAAAGTATTTCTGCTTTAACCCCTTCAGCGCTGGAGGGAGCAGTGTTTATGGAGATGATGATGGAAAGGTAGATGTGTGCGTTACTGTGTGACACGGCGCGCTCGTGATACCGGCAGGAAACACCTTCCTGTGCAATACAGCCGTTATATTCCACTGCATCTTTTTCTGATGTCCCCCAGAATATGCACCCCCCTCTCACCTCCCCCACCACCCCCCTTCCATCTCACCTTCCCCTCCCATCCCTCTCACGTCCCCCACCACCCCCCTTCCATCTCACCTTCCCAACCTTCTCACCTCCCGCCCCAACCCTCTCACCCCCCCCCCAACCCTCTCACCTCCCCCACCACCCCCCTTCCATCTCACCTTCCCCTCCCATCCCTCTCACGTCCCCCACCACCCCCCTTCCATCTCACCTTCCCAACCCTCTCACCTCCCCAACCCTCCCACACCCCTCCCATCCCTCTCACCTCCCCCACCACCCCCCTTCCATCTCACATTCCCATCCCTCTCACCTCCCCCACCACCCCCCTTCCATCTCACCTTCCCAACCCTCTCACCTCCCCAACCCTCCCACACCCCTCCCATCCCTCTCACCTCCCCCACCACCCCCCTTCCATCTCACATTCCCATCCCTCTCACCTCCCCCACCACCCCCCTTCCATCTCACATTCCCATCCCTCTCACCTCCCCCGTCCCTCACCTACCCCTCCCATCCTTCTCACCTCCCCCACCACCACCCTTCCATCTCACCTTCCCCTCCCATCCCTCTCACCTCCCCCACCACCACCCTTCCATCTCACCTTCCCCTCATGTCCCCCACCACCCCCCTTCCATCTCACCTTCCCAACCCTCTCACCTCCCGCCCCAACCCTCTCACCTCCCCAACCCTCCCACACCCCTCCCATCCTCACCTCCCCTGTCCCTCACCCACCCCTCCCATCCCTCTCACCTCCCCCACCACCCCCCTTCCATCTCACCTTCCCATCCCTCTCACCTCCCTCATCCCTCACCATCCCATCCCTCTCACCTCCCCACCCCTCCCATCCCTCTCACCTCCCCCACAACCCCCCTTCATCTCACCTCCCCGTCCCTTACCCACACCTCCCATCCCTTTCACCTCCCCCACAACCCCCCTTCCATCTCACCTTCCTGTCCCTCACCCACCCCTCCCATCCCTCTCACCTCCCCCACCACCACCCTTCCATCTCACCTCCTCGTCCCTCACCCACCCCTCCCACCTTCCACCTTCCATCTCACCTCCCCATCCCTCACCCATACCTCCATCCCTCTCACCTCCCCCACAACCCCCCTTCCATCTCACCTTCCTGTCCCTCACCCACCCCTCCCTCTCACCTCCCCCACAACCCCCCTTCCATCTCACCTTCCCATCCCTCTCACCTCCCCCATCCCTCACCCACACCTCCCATCCCGCCCAACCCTTTCACCTCCCCAACCCTCCCACCTCCCCCGACCCCCACCACCCCCTTCCATCTCACCTTCCCATCCCTCTCACCTCCCCCGTCCCTCACCCACCCATCCCATCCCTCTCACCTCACCCACCCCTCCCATCCCTCTCACCTCCCCCACCACCACCCTTCCATCTCACCTCCCTGTCCCTCACCCACCCCTCCCATCCCTCTCACCTCCCCCACAACCCCCCTTCCATCTCACCTTCCCATCCCTTTCACCTTCCTGTCCCTCACCCACCCCTCCCATCCCTCCCACCTCCCCCACCACCACCCTTCCATCTCACCTTCCCCTCCCATCCCTCTCACCTCCCCCACCTCCCCCATTCCATCTCACCTTCCCCTCCCATACCTCTCACCTCCCCCACCACCCCCCTTCCATCTCACCTTCCCATCCCTCTCACCTCCCCCGACCCCCACCACCCCCTTCCATCTCACCTTCCCATCCCTCTCACCTCCCCCGTCCCTCATCCATCCCTCTCACCTCCCCACCACCCCCCTTCCATCTCACCTTCCCATCCCTCTCACCTCCCCCGTCCCTCATCCACCCCTCCCATCCCCCTCACCTCTCCCAACCCCTCCTGTCCCTCTCATCTCCCTCAACCCTCCCTGTCCCTCTTACCTCCACCCAAACCCCCCCCATCCCTCTCACCTTCCTGTCCCTGTCACCTCCCCAATCCCTCACCCACCCCTGCCATCCCTCTCACCCAGCCCTCCCATCCCTCTCACCCACCCCTCCCATCCCTCTCACCCACCCCTCCCATCCCTCTCACCCACCCCTCCCATCCCTCTCACCTCACCCCTCCCATCCCTCTCACCCCTCCCATCCCTCTCACCTCACCCGTCCCATCCCTCTCACCTCACCCCTCCCATCCCTCTCACCTCACCACCCCCCCATCCCTCTCACCTCCCCCAACCCCCCAATCCCTCTCAGCTCCCCCAACCCTTCCACATCCCCCTCACCACCCCCATCCCCCTTATCTCTCCCAACCCCTCCTGTCCCTCTCACCCAACTCTCCCCGTCCCTCTCACCTCCCCCCAACCCCTCCAGGAGTGCCAACCAGTGGAGAGGTGCAGGGCGTGAGTTTCAGGGGTGATTTTACGATAAAATGTCAGGGTGTGTTTGGGAAGAAGGGGTCCAATGTTGTGGGTTACCCAGAAACATGTACTCGGGAATCCCCCCAGATTGCTGAGGACATGAGGAACACAGACCACCGGATAAAATCCTCCTTAGAATGCAGTTTGCAGCTCACCGCCAAATCTCCCTGCTTCAGCACAAACCAGAACTGTACGACTGGGCAGGGAATTGAATTACATTCAAACGTCCCCGGTATATGCCACCAAAAAAAACCAGAACCAAGGGGGGGGGGGGGTCACAGTGTATCATATGGCAAGGTTTCTCTGTGAGTGGAAGAGAAAATGGTTTTACAAGTACCCAAGGTTTATATTTGTATTAAAGTAAGGTTCAGAGGAAGTCATTCAGTATGGATAAACATCCATTTGCATGGGAAACAGGGGCTACTCCGCCCTCTAAGCTTCAAAAGCAATCCAGGATATGGAGGTGTTAAACCTTTTGTTAGCAAGGGGTGGGGGGGGGAGGAAGAGAATTTCAATAAGCCATCCTGGCAAATGGCTGCTCTGCCCAGACTGAGCGGCGCCGGGTAGAGGGGACGGGCCTCATGCTAAGCGGCCAAGGGGCAAAGTTGGCACATGCCCAGAGCAGACTGAGAAGCCCCTCTGCCAGGTTTGAAAAGTACTGGCAACTCCGTGATAGGGGGAAGGAATTATTCCCACGAGTACTGTAGATTGGCTGAACTGGTTAAGTATAGGACTGTTTTCATCATGTTGTAAGAGTTTCATACCATCTAAGGATTCATGCAAGAAACATATAAGCTTCAAGATTTTAAAGTTTCATCACAAAAGAAGCAGCTCCAGCGGAGTACACAGCGGTGGCAAGCTGCGCTGCTGACCGAGGACTGTTTCAGGCTCATTTTGCGAGCAACTCCCGCTCCTGGGAAATTGCTCCTAGAGACTTTGTTTTGCAACATTTCATTTTGGGAACATTTTATTTCGTTTGACCCAGTTCCAGTAAGTGTATTTTCGTTGTAATTGTAAATCAAGCTATGTATGTTCATTCTGTAAGTAAATCACAATTTATTTTATCTCTTGCTTTGCTCAATCAAAGGATCCAGGTATTTTGGTGTTAAAAGGGCTGGTCTCCCGTGACAGTCCCTGTGCCCGCTGACATCAAAACGCATAGGAGGATTATGTAACCACAATAAAGCTACTTTGTCTCCAATTTAGGGGTGCTCACCAGTTGTATATAATAAAGCAGTGATATCGTCACGCGGATCACCATTTGTCCAAAGAGAAGCGGCGTTAACCCTTGTTCGCCCGAGAAACAAGTTCACAAATTAGACAAGAAACCGCCAAGAAAGAGAGAGAGTGTTTCAAGGGGTCGAGATCTGTGGGGGCATTTCTAAGGAGGGAGATGTAACGCATCAAAGCGAATATAGAGCCACAGAGGGGGCGTCCTTGTCACAAACTGCCTCTTTTTGTATCAAATGTAAGAAACCCGATGATTTTTATAAGCCTTATTTAGTGACGAGCTACAGCGTCCTGACAGACCTCCTGACTAAGATGACCGACCAGAGGGTATTTGTGCTGGCAGCCTGGTCCCCAGCGGATGGACCGGCAGTTCAAGAGCTACGGTCCTGCATTTCTGCAGTCAGCAGCCACAGGCCACTGCAGCCTTTTGTGACCCCAGTGGTCAGTGTTCCCAACCCCATGGATGGATACCTCAGATAATGTCATCTATATCCCACCTCCATAGGACCAAGTCTGCACCGGGCCCAGCATCTGACCAGATGTAATGGTCTTTCCAATCTCTCATAAAGAGATTGGCGTAGCTCGGTGCAAACTTTGTCCCCATGGCGGTCCCACATTTTTGAAGGTAGAACTCTCCTTCTAACTAGAAATAATTCTTATTTGACACGTACAGAGTGTGAGTACCTGAAGTACATGATTTTTTTCCCACTAAATTGTTTGTGTTTGAATTGCACTATATCTCCTTTGTCTCTCTTAATCTGAGGGAACATCTACACTCAACACATCTCTACAAGAAGAAAAGTGAAGGCCACAGTTAGGAGAAGACTGTTTATCTATCTAAACACTGTAAGTGGGCTGACGTATGAGCCAAAATTTGATCCAGGCATCACCATATACTATTTCTAAAACAGTGTACACTATATATTCTTTTTCACTTTTTGGGGTAATCCTGCTCCTTCTGAATTTTGTGGGAGGACTGTACCAGCCAGAGAGACTCTGTCCTTCCCGGGCAACCTCAACTTTTTTCAGGCTCAGCAAGCCACCGGAGATGGTGACTATCCTGGAGCCTTCATCTTGAGGGGGAAGGTGTGACGGGAGGGGGTAACCAGGCACTTTAATAAAGGTCAAGCTCATTTTGGTTACCCCTGTTCCATGTATAAGGGTCCAAGAGTTAGCTTTTGGGCACAGTAACATTGTATAATTCCAATTTACTGTCTGTAATATAATCATTTTTGGTGTTTTTCCCTTTCTGGGCATGCAATCAAGCAGGGACTGCTAGGGTATGAGTTTCAAGGGGATGGTTGCAGAGGAAACATTGACAGAATGTGCCTAAGAGGTTGGAGTCCGGAGTTGTTGGTTCCCCTATACATATACCCAGGAATCATGCCTGATTCTCGGATACACTGTACATGTATGTACATTGTCCCGGCAATATCTCCCCTTGAAAACGCAAGCGCGACTCACCACTAGCGCACCCTGCTTCAGCACAGCTCAGAAAGGAGAATGAGGCACAGGGCTAAACATGTATTCCTGCAGCTGAGGGAATCACTAGGTTAAGGGGGGTACCCCAGTTAGTGCCCAGGTGACCCACAACCAGTATATGGTTTGTGGGTGCCCCAACCGTATATAAGTTTGGGGCCTCTGAGAGCCCAGACTGAGTCACAAGGAAAGTGTGTGGGGAATAAGGGAGATAGAAATAAAACTACAACATTTTTCCTTTTCTACCCTCTGTCCCCCAAGACTCAAACGTGTTTTAAAAGATACTTTAATATAATGTAATTTGCTTTTTACATTCGGAACCAATGTCCAAACAGGCTGCCCGAGCTAACCCATAGGCGCCGGTAAGTCTGCTGGACATCGGAGTTCAAAGCAGCCAAAGGAGGCCAAGAGGTGTGCACAGCATTTGGTCAGCGGGAAAAGGCGGAGTACTAGGTCCGGAGATCAATGGCAGTCTCCGGGATGCCACTTGTTCTGTCTGACCTGGTGCAGCCTGCCCAGCGGGCGGCATTGAGATAGCCAGGGAGAAAGGTGGCAGGCTTGCGCATGGCTCTTGGCTATTTCGGATTTCCCGCTGACCCGGCTTTTCTAGCCAGCTTCACTCGGATTGGCTGCTTGGGAAAGTTCCCACACGTTGATTGGCTGCTCCGTTTTGTGACTGAAGCTGAAAATACTATCAGAACCTGTGAGCCAATCAGATTTGGAGCTCCCTGTAGAACTGTAGAGCGGGTGGGCTTGTCAAAGTTGCTTCTGTGTGGATAGCAGAGCAGCTGGCTTCGATTTTGAGCCTGAAAAGCCTGTCCGCCAGAGTCTAAGTTCAGCTATTGGGGAGCAAGTTCTCAGCAGAGAACGCAGTGGGGGCGTGGGGAACTTTATGCCGATTTGGGTTCCAGGAGATTCCGGGCTGAGCCCCGGTCAGGGTAAAACTCTCCCATAGAGTTCCCTGCACCTAGGAAAGTCTAGTTTTCGACCCCAGTCCCAAAGTAATTGTGTCTTTTTGTCTGTATTTTGTGTATCATTGTGTCTAAGCGAATTTATGCCGAATAAATAACAATTTATTTCATTGTTTTGCTCAATGAATGATCCTGGTAAAAAGGTGAAAATAACCTGGTCTCCCGTGACACAGGTGTATCAGTGTGTACCTGTATATACAGGTGTATCAGTGTGTACCTGTATATACAGGTGTATCAGTGTGTACCTGTATATACAGGGGTATCAGTGTGTACCTGTATATACAGGGGTATCAGTGTGTACCTGTATATACAGGTGTATCAGTGTGTACCTGTATATACAGGTGTATCAGTCTGCACCTGTATATACAGGGGTATCAGTGTGTACCTGTATATACAGGGGTATCAGTGTGTACCTGTATATACAGGGGTATCAGTGTGTACCTGTATATACAGGGGTATCAGTGTGTACCTGTATATACAGGGGTATCAGTGTGTACCTGTATATACAGGTGTATCAGTGTGTACCTGTATAAACAGGGGTATCAGTGTGCATCTGTATATACAGGTATATCTGTATATACAGGTGTATCTGTATATACAGGTGTATCAGTGTATATTTGTATATACAGGTGTATCAGTGTGTACCTGTATATACAGGGGTATCAGTGTGTATCTGTATATACAGGTGTACCTCTATATACAGGTGTATCAGTGTGTACCTGTATATACAGGTGAATCAGTGTGTACCTGTATATACAGTTGAATCAGTGTGTACCTGTATATACAGGTGAATCAGTGTGTATCTGTATATACAGGGGTATCCGTGTGTATCTGCATATACATCCCATGTGTCCGTGTGTATCTGTCCATTTTTATCCGTGTGCCAGTGTGTATCTATATACACAGGCCATGTATCAGTGTGTATATGTAATTGTGTGTAAATGTATCAGTGTGCAAATGTATGTATGTCTTTATTTATATAGCGCCATTAGTGTACATAGCGCTTCACAGTAGTAATACACGTGACAATCATATAAATAACAAATAATACAAATAACAGATCATGGGAATAAGTGCTTCAGTCGTACAAGTAACATTAAGGAAGAGGAGTCCCTGTCCCGAGGAGCTTACACTCTAATTGGTAGGTAGGGAGAACGTACAGAGACAGGAGGAGGGAGTTCTGGTAAGTGCGTCTGCAGGGGGCCAAGCTTTATGTATCATGTGTATAGTATTATCCACGGTGTGTCAGTGTGTAAATGTATCAGTGTGTATCAGTATCTATACACACAGGCCATGTATCATTGTGTACATGTCTCAGTGAGTATCAGTATCTATACACACAGGCCATGTATCAGTGTGTATGTGTATCAGTGTGTATGTGTATCAGTGAGTATCAGTATCTATACACACAGGCCATGTATCAGTGTGTATGTGTATCAGTGTGAATCAGTATCTATACACACAGGCCATGTATCAGTGTGTAAATGTCTCAGTGAGTATCAGTATCTATACACACAGGCCATGTATCAGTGTGTATGTGTATCAGTGTGTATCAGTGAGTATCAGTATCTATACACACAGGCCATGTATCAGTGTGTATGTGTATCAGTGTGAATCAGTATCTATACACACAGGCCATGTATCAGTGTGTAAATGTCTCAGTGAGTATCAGTATCTATACACACAGGCCATGTATCAGTGTGTAAATGTATCAGTGTGTATCAGTATCTATACACACAGGCCATGTGTCATTGTGTAAATGTCTCAGTGAGTATCAGTATCTATACACACAGGCCATGTGTCATTGTGTATGTGTATCAGTGTGTATCAGTATCTATACACACAGGCCATGTATCAGTGTGTAAATGTATCAGTGTGTATCAGTATCTATACACACAGGCCATGTGTCATTGTGTAAATGTCTCAGTGAGTATCAGTATCTATACACACAGGCCATGTGTCATTGTGTAAATGTATCAGTGTGTATCAGTATCTATACACACAGGCCATGTATCAGTGTGTATGTGTATCAGTGTGTATGTGTATCAGTGTGTATGTGTATCAGTGTGTATGTGTATCAGTGTGTATGTGTATCAGTGTGTATGTGTATCAGTGTGTATGTGTATCAGTGTGTATGTGTATCAGTGTGTATGTGTATCAGTGTGTATGTGTATCAGTGTGTATGTGTATCAGTGTGTATCAGTATCTATACACACAGGCCATGTGTCAGTGTGTATGTGTATCAGTGTGTATCAGTATCTATACACACAGGCCATGTGTCAGTGTGTATGTGTATCAGTGTGTATGTGTATCAGTGTGTATGTGTATCAGTGTGTGTATGTGTATCAGTGTGTATGTGTATCAGTGTGTATGTGTATCAGTGTGTAAATGTCTCACTGTGTATCAGTATCTATACACACAGGCCATGTATCAGTGTGTATGTGTATCAGTGTGTAAATGTATCAGTGTGTATCAGTATCTATACACACAGGCCATGTGTCAGTGTGTATGTGTATCCGTGTGTGTATGTGTATCAGTGTGTATGTGTATCAGTGTGTATGTGTATCAGTGTGTAAATGTATCAGTGTGTATCAGTATCTATACACACAGGCCATGTATCAGTGTGTATGTGTATCAGTGTGTAAATGTATCAGTGTGTAAATGTATCAGTGTGTATCAGTATCTATACACACAGGCCATGTATCAGTGTGTATGTGTATCAGTGTGTATGTGTATCAGTGTGTATCAGTATCTATACACACAGGCCATGTATCAGTGTGTATGTGTATCAGTGTGTATGTGTATCAGTGTGTATGTGTATCAGTGTGTAAATGTATCAGTGTGTATCAGTATCTATACACACAGGCCATGTGTCAGTGTGTATGTGTATCAGTGTGTATCAGTATCTATACACACAGGCCATGTGTCAGTGTGTATGTGTATCAGTGTGTATCAGTGTCTATACACACAGGCCATGTATCAGTGTGTATGTGTATCAGTGTGTATGTGTATCAGTGTGTAAATGTATCAGTGTGCATCAGTATCTATACACACAGGCCATGTGTCAGTGTGTATGTGTATCAGTGTGTATCAGTATCTATACACACAGGCCATGTATCAGTGTGTATGTGTATCAGTGTGTATCAGTATCTATACACACAGGCCATGTAGCAGTGTGTACATGTCTCAGTGAGTATCAGTATCTATACACACAGGCCATGTATCAGTGTGTATGTGTATCAGTGTGTATGTGTATCCGTGTGTAAATGTCTCACTGTGTATCAGTATCTATACACACAGGCCATGTATCAGTGTGTATGTGTATCAGTGTGTATGTGTATCAGTGTGTAAATGTATCTGTGTGTAAATGTCTCACTGTGTATCAGTATCTATACACACAGGCCATGTATCAGTGTGTAAATGTATCAGTGTGTATCAGTATCTATACACACAGGCCATGTGTCATTGTGTACATGTCTCAGTGAGTATCAGTATCTATACACACAGGCCATGTATCAGTGTGTATGTGTATCAGTGTGTATGTGTATCAGTGTGTATGTGTATCAGTGTGTAAAAGTCCCCGTGTGTAAATGTCTCAGTGAGTTTCTATACACACAGGCCATGTGTTAGTGTGTATATGTATTAGTTTGTATATGTATCAGTGTGTATACAGTTAGGTCCGGAAATAATTGGACACTGACACAATTTTCATAATTTTGCCTCTGTGCGCCACCACAATGGATTTGAAATGAAACAACCGAGATGCATTAGAAGTGCAGACTTTCAGCTTTAATTCAAGGGGTTGAACAAAAATATCGTATGAAACGTTTAGGAATTGCAACCATTTTCATACACAGTCCCCTTATTTCAGGGGCTCAAATGCAATTGGACAAATTAACACAATCATAAATAAAATGTTCATTTTTAATACTTTGCCGAGAATCCTTTGCAGGCAATGACTGCATGAAGTCTGGAACGCATGGACATCACCAAACGCTGGGTTTCCTCCTTTGTGATGCTTTGCCAGGCCTTTACTGCAGCTGTCTTCAGTTGTTGTTTGTTTGTGGGTCTTTGTGCCTTACGTTTTGTCTGCAGCAAGTGAAATGCATGCTCGATCGGGTTGAGATCATGTGACTGACTCGGCCATTACAGAATATTCCACTTCTTTGCCTTAAAAAACTCCTGGGTTGCTTTCGCAGTATGTTTTAGGTCATTGTCCATCTGTAAAGTCAAGCGCCGCCCAATCAACTTTGCTGAATTTGGCTGAATCTGAGCAGACAATATATCCCTATACACTTCAGAATTCATCCGGCTGCTTCTGTCTTCTGTCACATCATCAATAAACACTAGTGACCCAGTGCCATTGTAAGCCATGCATGCCCATGCCATCACACTGCCTCCACCGTGTTTTACAGATGTGGTATGCTTCGGATCATGAGCCGTTCCAAGCCTTCTCCATACATTTTTCTTCCCATCATTCTGGTACAGGTTGATCTTGGTTACATCTGTCTAAAGAATGCTGTTCCAGAACTGGGCTGGCTTTTTAAGATATTGTTTGGCAAAGTCTAATCTTGCCTTTCTATTCTTGAGGCTTATGAATGGTTTGCACCTTTTGGTGAACCCTCTGTATTTGCACTCGTGAAGTCTTCTCTTTATGGTAGACTTGGATAATGATATGCCTACCTCCTGGAGAGTGTTCTTCACTTGGCTGGATGTTGTGAAGGGGTTTTTCTTTACCATGGAAAGGATCCTACGATCATCCACCCCTGCTGTCTTCCGTGGACGTCCAGGCCTTTTTGTGATGCAGAGCTCACCAGTGCGTTCTTTTTTTCTCAGAAAGTACCAAACTGTTGATTTGGCCGCTCCTAATGTTCCTGCTATCTCTCTGATGGATTTTCTTTTTTTTTGCAGCCTAAGGATTTCCTGTTTCATTTGCATTGAGAGCTCCTTTGACCGCATGTTTTGGGTTCACAGCAACAGCTTCCAAATGCGAATGCCACACCTGGAATCAACTCCAGACCTTTTACCTGCTTAATTGATTATAAAATAACGAAGGAATAGCCCACACCTGTCCATGAAACAGCTTTTGAGTCAATTGTCCAATTACTTTTGGTCCCTTGAAAAAGAGGGGGCTACATATTAAAGAGATGTAATTCCTAAACCCTTCTTCCAATATGGACGCGAATACCATCAAATTAAAGCTGATAGCCTGCACTTTAAGCCCATATTCAGTATTTAACTGTAACTTGAATTTATTTTGGTACACAGCCGAAATAACAAAACTTGTATCAGTGTCCAATTATTTCCGGACATAACTGTATGTATCATTGTGTAAATGTATCAGTGTGTATCAGTATCTATACACACAGGCCATGTGTTAGTGTGTATATGTATCAGTGTGTGTATATGTATGTATCAGTGTGTATATGTATCAGTGTGTGTATGTGTATCAGTGTGTGTATGTGTATCAGTGTGTGTATGTGTATCAGTGTGTGTATATGTATCAGTGTGTATCCGTATCGATACACACAGGCCATGTATCAGTGTGTATATGTATGTGTGTATCAGTGTGTGTGTGTGTGTGTGTGTGTATCAGTGTGTGTGTATATCAGTGTGTGTGTGTATCAGTGTGTGTGTGTATGTATCAGTGTGTATGTGTATATGTATGTGTATATGTATCAGTGTATATGTGTATCAGTGTGTGTATGTATCACTGTGTGTGTGTATGTATCAGTGTGTATATGTATCAGTGTGTGTATATGTATATGTATCAGTGTGTATGTGTATATGTATGTGTATATGTATCAGTGTATATGTGTATCAGTGTGTGTATGTATATGTATCAGTGTGTGTATGTGTATCAGTGTGTGTATATGTATATGTATCAGTGTGTATATGTATCAGTGTGTATGTGTATCAGTCTGTATGTGTATCAGTGTGTATGTGTATCAGTGTGTATGTGTATCAGTGTGTGTATGTATCAGTGTGTGTATATGTATCAGTGTGTGTATATGTATCAGTGTGTGTGTGTATCAGTGTGTGTATGTATCAGTGTGTGTATGTGTAGATGTATATGTATCAGTGTGTATGTGTATATGTATCAGTGTGTATGTGTATGTGTATATGTATCAGTGTATCAGTGTGTGTATGTATATGTATCAGTGTGTGTATGTATATCAGTGTGTATGTGTATCAGTGTGTATATATGTATCAGTGTGTATATATGTATCAGTGTGTGTATATGTATCAGTGTGTGTATGTGTATCAGTGTGTGTATGTGTATCAGTGTGTGTATGTGTATCAGTGTGTGTATGTGTATCAGTGTGTGTATGTGTATCAGTGTGTGTATATGTATCAGTGTGTATATATGTATCAGTGTGTATATATGTATCAGTGTGCATATATGTATCAGTGTTTGTATGTGTATCAGTGTGTGTATGTGTATCAGTGTGTGTATGTGTATCAGTGTGTGTATGTGTATCAGTGTGTGTATGTGTATCAGTGTGTGTATGTATCAGTGTGTATGTGTATGTGTATCAGTGTGTATATATGTATCAGTGTGTATATGTGTATCAGTGTGTGTGTATGTATCAGTGTGTGTATATATGTATCGGTGTGTATATATGTATCAGTGTGTGTATGTGTATCAGTATGTATATATGTATCGGTGTGTATATATGTATCAGTGTGTGTATGTGTATCAGTGTGAGTGTATGTGTATCAGTGTGTGTATGTGTATCAGTGTGTGTGTATGTGTATCAGTGTGTGTGTATGTGTATCAGTGTGTGTATGTGTATCAGTGTGTGTATGTGTATCAGTGTGTGTATGTGTATCAGTGTGTGTATGTGTATCAGTGTGTATGTGTATCAGTGTGTGTATGTGTAACAGTGTGTGTATGTGTATCAGTGTGTATGTGTATCAGTGTGTATATATGAATCAGTGTATGTGTATCAGTGTGTATGTGTATCAGTGTGTATATATGTATCTGTGTGTGTGTATCAGTGTGTGTATGTGTATCAGTGTGTGTATGTATCAGTGTGTATATATGTATCTGTGTGTGTGTATCAGTGTGTGTATGTGTATCAGTGTGTGTATGTATCAGTGTGTATATATGTATCAGTGTATGTGTATCAGTGTGTGTGTGTGTGTGTGTGTGTATCAGTGTGTATATATGTATCTGTGTGTGTGTATCAGTGTGTGTGTGTCAGTGTGTGTGTGTGTGTGTCAGTGTGTGTATGTGTATCAGTGTGTGTATGTATATCAGTGTGTGTATGTGTATCAGTGTGTATGTGTATCAGTGTGTATGTGTATCAGTGTGTATGTGTATCAGTGTGTATATATGTATCAGTGTGTGTGTATCAGTGTGTGTATATATGTATCAGTGTGTATATATCAGTGTGTGTGTATGTATCAGTGTGTGTATGTGTATCAGTGTGTCTATGTGTATCAGTGTGTGTATGTGTATCAGTGTGTGTATGTGTATCAGTGTGTGTGTATCAGTGTGTATATATGTATCAGTGTATGTGTGTGTGTGTGTGTGTGTGTGTGTGTGTGTGTGTATCAGTGTGTATATATGTATCTGTGTATGTGTATCAGTGTGTGTGTGTATCAGTGTGTGTATGTGTATCAGTGTGTGTGTGTGTGTGTGTGTGTATCAGTGTGTGTATATGTATCAGTGTGTGTATATGTATCAGTGTGTGTGTGTATCAGTGTGTGTGTGTGTATATGTATATGTATCAGTGTGTATGTGTATATGTATCAGTGTATCAGTGTGTGTATGTATATGTATCAGTGTGTGTATGTATATCAGTGTGTATGTGTATCAGTGTGTATATATGTATCAGTGTGTATATATGTATCAGTGTGTATATATGTATCAGTGTGTTATGTGTATCAGTGTGTGTATGTGTATCAGTGTGTGTATGTGTATCAGTGTGTGTATGTGTATCAGTGTGTGTATATGTATCAGTGTGTATATATGTATCAGTGTGTATATATGTATCAGTGTGCATATA